>NC_080041.1:86842790-87145253 GCF_012489685.1 Lotus japonicus | reverse complement strand
GGTAAGAATGGTTATGACTGGTGTAGGTTTTCAACATATTTGTTTTAGAAGAATATACTCCGCATGAGTGTTCATAACTTCATATCCTTTGAAGAAGGTGCTGTTACCTTTTCCCTATTTTGCCAAAGTTTGTCCTTTATGAACTGAAAAGTTTAAGGCTATTCTTCACCTTGCAATTTTTTTAAAGGATATCCTAGAAAGACATTGCCCCATTTAGGTGCGCTGTTCCAAGTGTTGTGCATCCTTAAAGAAAGAATATCTTAGTTTTTTAAAAACAAAACAAAAAATCAGTAAGGAAATTCCTCAAAAGTCTGAGATAACATGTTAAAAAAAGATGTTAAGCAGCGATTTCTACAACTGAAAGATTAAACACACCTTAGAGAACACAACATTTTGTACAACTAAATAAACGTAGTGGTCACTAACCTCCCAACAACTTCAACTAAAAGATAATGTTCATATAATACAGCTAGTATAATTATGCATAAACTTTAATTTAATCAAACTAAATCTTAACACATTATCACTATCAAAGAATCCCAGAAAGGTTTTGGAATGGTGCAAGGAACTAATTAATGCCTCTATTTTATACAATTATCAAGCTTTCCAGTTTCCACCTACCTAAGAACAAGTGGCTCATCCTTACCACCCGCCTAATAATTCTTTAGCCCATTCTAATCAATTTTATAGTGTTAACATCCTACTGCAAGAGTTGATAGAACATCATATGCATATTGAGGCAAAATTCCTCCTGAAGTCAACATCTTGTTTTTAAGCATTGTTATACTATCGTTTTAAGGATTGTAAAACCTCTTGATTTGTGTTGTTGGTTTCCATCAATGTCTTGAGTTGAAGAACCAACGCGCTGCAGCAATGCTTGGCCCCTCGTAAGGTTGGCAGGTATACATAGCCAAATAGAAGTTCATCTAGCTTTAAAATGAGGATAATGTCTAGAAATCATGTTATATAAGCTACAAATAGTAAAAAGTTAATGCAATGTGACTAAGATTTTGAAATAACAATAAGTTAGAAGGAAAAAGTCACACAAAATATGAAAGATGAAACAATGACAACATAATACTGATCTAACTCCAAGAGACCTGCCTCATCAAAAGCAAATCCTGTGTAGTGACAATGTATGCTTTTTTCTGACAAATCTGACAAGAGGGTATACCAGCCATGAAAATGCAACAAAAAGATTTGCATTCAATAAGGGAAAATTAATTATTGTGGGAAGCTAATGCAGGCAACTGTAATTTTAAGAATTCTTGCAAGGCTATTAATATCCAATTAGTGAATATTTTTATAAAATAACCAAAAAGAACTAACTCATAATGCACTGTCATGGAAAGCAATACCTGGAACATACTTCAGCCAAACAAAAAATCACATGAAAACAACATAAAAAGAGATCTTTAAGAATTAAGTTTTTTTTTTTTTGAAAGCTAAAGATATTATTGAAATATAAAGCTACATGAGAGCAAAACTCTCATGAGAAGGGGAACACTAGTTCAATACAAGCAAATCTGAAAAAAACAAACAAACCCCATTACAATGACCATACTTAAGAAAGTGTCTCATTAAAACCTTACTAGGCAAAACCCATTGGGACAAAAACCTAGTGAAGAAAAAATAGTGCACAATTCTAAAGCAAGCCAAAATACAATGCCACAAAAAACCCACCCATCTTTAAGAATTAAGTTAGCAGTAATGTCGCTTTCCATTATGAATGAACAATCTTATGCTTATTATTCAGAATTAAAAACTGAATTAATTATATTTGTTTATTCACTCAAACAATAAATTAATGAAACTACTACAATATATCACTTAACATGTTGAAATTCCACCCCACCACAAAATATTGAAAACCCTGTGTCTAAAATAAAGACTTCATACTTGTACTTTCTTGATCAATAGGAAAATCTAAAAGCCACTTTAAAGAGATAGGAAAATTATAAACAAAGTATCCAGGTATACATTGTGAAACAAATAAATCAACATTAAAACTCCACCATATATTTTAAAAACATTTCATGTACAATAGCTTTAAAGCCAATAATAAAATAGCAAAAGCTATGTTTCTAATGTACAACCAACCAACTTGAGGACATGAGTTAAATAATAACATCAGGGCAAGGTTGAGGGTAAATATTAAATAAAGTAAATCGAACTGGTACAGTTACTAAGATCAATATACCAGGACTTAAAATGAAGTCAATCCTCATTGATCCGAAATAGTGACTCCTAGCCTAACACCCCTAAAAACAACTTGTATGTCATAATTAAATTACAAATTAATACAAATGAACATAAACTCAGTTGGAATAAAAAGAGGGAAGAAAGAGTTCAAAAAAAAAGAGGGAAGAAAGATAAATTATTCAAGAATTCGTTAGTTGAACCATGTGTGTGGTATTGGTTTACAGCCAACTCCTCTTTTACACTTCTCAACTTCAGCAGTTAGTACAATTTTCTGACCACCCTACTATCTATTTCTACAACACATCTTTGACATTTGTAATAACAGGTAAGTTAATGTATGATATGGCGTTATTAAGCAAAGAAGCCATCACCGATTTCAATTTTTTCTGGGATGGCAACCACTCCTATAATCCTAGCTCCCTCAGTAACCTAGGAAACCAATCAATTGCAATGAGCATTTCAATATAGAGATGACTAAAAAACACAGTCACAAAGAAGACAAAGCCATGTTCAAAGAGTCCATGCCGCTAATCCAATAGATCCAATGTCTAATAATAAAAACTTACAAATTATAAATTGAATGAAGCAACTGGAATTAAAGAATTGTAATTAGATTAGTCACCAGTACCACAATTCTTGGGCTGAGTCAATGGCTCCTTGCTTATATACATATTTGGTTAAGCTGGTGAATAATTCACATAAGGAATCTAAACATAGTTGCAGTTTGAAAAAACTCTAATAACCCTCTCTTGCCCTGTTAAATATTAACCTCACATGCTATTAAATATAGCCACATAAGATTTCATTTTAAGGATGAATTGCATTTCAAACCATAACTTTTACTTGGCGTCCTAATTGCATCAAAAAGTGGTGATGATTTAGCAGGTGATCATTTGATGCAGTTAGGCAGCCTATATCACCACCTGATAAAATGATCTCTAAAGTTCATTAAATATACCCACCTCCCCTCATCCATACTATTTTGTAGAAGTGTGTGTGTGCTCCCACTCTCTTGAATCACCTGCTAAAATTAGCAATTGACGCATTAAATGTTTGTAGTTCTAATCACACTTGATTAAATGGTAGCAGGAAAAAAAATAGACAAAGGTAATATAAATACTCATGCAGCATTATATTAATAGACCAACTGTGGAAAATAAGAATATTAATAGACCGACTGATATATGATGAGATATAAGCTATACATACCACATGTGTTTGAAATTGTAAATAAAGTAACTTCTATTCATTCAAAAGCATGACTAACCATTTACAGGAATAAAAATCCACACCTCTTTTTGCACACACACCATGTCTTTGCTTCCTGCCATCATTCAATCCCAAATCAATAAAAAAATAGCATGGAAAACTTGGCATAACATTGCAATTATTCAAGATACTAAAAAAATCATTCACTGTGATACACTCCCAAACTAAAAAGAAACAGTGAAGAAGAAAACATGAGACAAAACCCCTTACTTCTAAAGTTTGCCATGGATAAGTTCTAAAGTCCTTTTATCAGGTAATGGAATCCCAAAATCAATCATCATACCAAATTTATATTATACCTGTGCGATGCCCACTCATATCTCCAATACAGATTCACACAAAATAAAATCAACAGAAATACAGCAAAGAGAAAGAGAGGGCACTGGCTTGAGACCACAAAGTGAAAATGAAAGTACAAAATGGTTCAATTTATAGCAACGAACTGCTCATGCTCCAGATCAAATTAGAGGGGAGGTAGGGTTTAGACGCACAACCTGTAAAGCATAAGCCACAGCTGTTTGGAAAGGTTGATGGAGATTGAAAGTACCATTGGAGATAGATGATAGCTAGCGAGAGCAAGTACGAGATGAAGCAATACAACTGTGAATGGAAGTGGGAGCAGTAGGATTTCGAGTCTAGGCAAGAAACTGGTAGGTTTGTATGTGGTAACCCTAGATGAACAGTATCGTAGTCTTCTTAGTGTCCAAGATAGCAAACTAAGCAAATCATCAATGGAAATCTTTAATAAAACTTGTGCATAGTTGCACAAGCTACTTTTTACCAGTTAGTGTAGGTTAACCGGTTTTTTTTATAAAAAAAATAAAAAATTTATTTTCTTAATTAAACATTTATTCTTTAATCTTCATAAAATTGGAATTTCACATGACTATTTTTAACTATTTCAATTGTTAATTGAAAATCTGTGGAATTGTAAGTAAGAAGATCGATGGATCTTGGTTGCCTTGAAGATGACTGGTAAGTGATGATGGGTTGATTTTTGCAGCGATGATGGATATGATGGCGGTGGCACTGTTATGGAAATGATTCAGGGTTATGGGTTGATTTTTTGGTTTGGGAGGAGTTGGCCATAGAAGGTTAGGGATGAGGATGAACCCAGATCTGATTAAACTAAACCCTTGATTAACTAATTTACTAATTTATTAATAAATGTTTTTTGAATTATTTTTTTAAAAAAATACTGGTTGACCTACAATAACAGGTAAAAAGTAACTTGTGTAACTATACACAAGTAAACTTGTGTATATTAAAGGGCTCCATCATCAATAGACTCCAAATTCTAACACTAACCTGACCAGAAGCCACAATGACAGGATCTCTCATGAACAGACAACTTGTTTCATTGCTATATGAAGGGAAAAGCTCAAAATGGGAATACATAAAGCTTGTTTTGGAAGGATTGAAAGGAGGATTACAGCTTCCCGAGTCTATTCATGCGGGACTGATGGAATGCATTGAATTTAATTGGGAAGAGAACTTAAAGTTTGAATTGCAAAAATTATTTGGCCTGCACATGGGAAACAAAGAAAATTTTGAATTTCCAATGGGAAACAAATAAAGTTTTGAATTTCAAATTCAAAATATATCTGGGATGAATTATGCAGTGATGAGAATTTGTTCAGGAGAAAAACATTGATTGACCATATTGATAATGGATAATGAGAGAAGGGGCGGAGCCGAGATTTTGACACCGGGGGACCAATTAGATCAAAAAAAGTATTTATATACGTATATTTAGAAACACTGCTAAAAAACTATAAATGACAAAAGCAAAGTGAAGTGTTTTTTATTCACCACAATTTTGGTTCATCGTACTTTGTATTGTTTATCCAAATTTACTATGACTTAAAAGAATAAATAATATTTTTTACCTCACAAATACAAGAGTATATTTTGATACGAATCACATTTTTCATGAAGTATGTTAAGGGAGCAAAATGTAAACGTAATCAAATATGTTATGAGTCTGAAAACGTAATTAATGAAATTTTTAGTAATTTATTTAAAACCGATTTTACACTACTTTATCCTAACAACATTCATTTTTTAAACTTTTGATGTGATTATCATACACAAATTCAACATTTTGTCCTTCATTTTATCAAACTTCATTATATCAAGCATAATTTTATCGAACAATATCCAAAAGGTCTCCACGTGTGCAAACCAATTGATATAATCGACTTTTTATAAGTAGAAGAAATATATAATTAGTTTGAATATAAGATATGTTAACCAACTTATAAGTTTATCGAAACTAAAAGTCTAAATAAATAATAATCCAACAAATGTGTGTTGCCATATTAAATCGTATTATGAGCACAATGGTTTTACTTAGTAGTGGTAAATTAATATGGTAAAGTCTTATTTGACTGAGATTCAAATCCTCCTAAAGACACTCAATGGGGTATTATTTAAATTTATAAATATAATAAATCGTATTATGAGTACAATGGTTGTGCTTAGTTTAGTGGTAAATCAATATGGTAAAGTCTTATTTGATAGAGGTTCAAAACCTACTGAAGACATTTTCTGTTTAATATGGGAAGCTGAGATTTGAACACGCGACAAGTAGATGAATTTGGACAGCAAATCCGCTACGCCACCTCATTTTTTATGTTTCATTCTACCTCCATATTTATATATAATTTATTATAGGGTCCAAATGAAAAATTGCATAGTATCATGATAAAAATTGAAAAGATGTCAGGGGCTGGAGCCCCGGTGAGCCACCACGGTGGCTTCGCCCCTGAGTGAGAGAATCATGGAAAATTTGAGAGAGAGAGAGAGAGAGAGAATCATTGGTGGGATGAGAGAAACAGAATAACGTGATTGGTGGAAAGAGAGAACCAATGGATTAAGGCCTTTTATTAGATAGGAAAAAAAGAAAAATGGAGAAGATGACACGTGTACTTTCTTTGGAGGGAAGATTTGTGGTGTTGCCACCTGGGAATTTCACTCAGATTTTCAACTAATGAGAGAACCAATTGCATGAGGAGCCAACATCTAAAAGCAGCAAAATTTGCAACTAATGAAATGCTGAAGTTTGAGGTTTGGGAGGTGGTTCGAATCCACGTTTTAGTGGTAAATGAGGGAATGTATATTCGAATAAAATCTAAACAATTACTATGAAATCTTTTATTTGTATGAAAATAATTTGGAATAACATAAATTTTGTAGATTAAGGAACCTAATTCATTTATTATTTTTAAAATTGTAAAAAATAATTTTGCAATTTGAGTTTGAAATTTAAAATGAGTACTAAATAATTGTAATTTTATCCAAATTTTTACTAGGATTTTAAATTATTTTGCTTAGACACATAATACGTTCTTTTTCACCCTAAATCATTTGTCAATTCATTCATAATAATTAATTGAGTTTCTTTATAATTTATTGAATCATATCAAATTTAGTCCCTTGGTTCGGATGAGGCGTTGCCTTCCTCTCCTCTGCAGCTTCTTTCATCTGTAGGGGTTAGCGAGGTTGGAGAGTTTGGAGAGGGAGTTAATCTTTGGGAGGCGAAGGTCGGGGCCAGTCATGGGCAGGAGGTGCTCTTGCCTAGGAGACGCGAGCGCCCTAGGAAACTGGGTCCCAAAGCCCGGTTAGCTGTTGGCATTGTTGGTAGAGACCCTGAAGAGAAGAATGTTCGTCGTCGAGGTCGGCCTAGGAAGAATGAGAGCATGGTCATTCATAAGGGCTCACCTTCCTCTAGCCCGTAAGCAGAGGACCCTTCTCAAGGCCGTTAGTTGATGCTCTTGCCACCAGAGTTTTCAGATTCACGAGGCATTTTGACTATAGCAAGGAGTGCTATTCAAATGGGGAAACAGTTGGGCTTAGAGTACTCTTGTTATGATATTGTTGCCTTGAACCAGATCGTGGCCCAAATTTCAGCGCGTTGAGCTTTGTAGGGTTGGTCTTTCTGGTTGCGGTTGATGCTCGACCTCACTGTTTGGTTGTTTTGTCCTTGGGGGTTTTGTAGGGGGTTTTCTTTTTAGGTTTGTTTGTTATGGTGGGCTTTTTGTTATATAGGGGAGGGTGTGCATTTGGTCGGTGTTGTATAGGGCATTCGTGATTTTTTGATAGACATGGTGCTCTGCTCCCTCTGCTGTTTTTGAAGAGGGCGGGTAGCTTCTCCTCTTCATGAGGTGGCTGCTCTCTTGTTTTCCTCTCTTTTATCATATATTATATATTTTGCTTTTGAAAAAAAAAAGATTAAGGAGTCAATATTTAATTTAAGTTAATGCGTTTCTTTTTTTAAAAATTGTAAAAAAATTGTAATTTGAGTTTGAAATTTAAAATTAGTACTAAATAATAGTAATTGGGGCCAAATATCAAGTCAGATTTTTAAATATTTTTCTTAAATTAGTACTATATACTTATATTTAGATCACTTGGTAAAAAACTTCCACGGAGAAAAACATTTTACATAAAAAATAATTCATGTAAAAACTAATAATTTTTGCTAGCTCTTCATTCTCCTTCAACCCTTATGTCTTATAGCTCTTACCACTTTTGTAACTCTCGGTAACAACTTTTCATCTGATTTAAGTATGTTTATCACAATTTTAAATATATTTACGATTAAATGTATATATGACGTTTTTGTCAAATTTTGCAAGTTGTGTGATACTCATTGTGATTTTGCTTGGTTGTATGTCCATTTTTGCGAGATCGTCGATTCATTATTACGTACCTAAATAATAAGATCAATATTCACCGTGTAACGCACGGGGTAAAAACGTTAGTTAGATAGGAAAAAAAATAAAAATGGATAAGATGACACGTGTTCTTTTTTTGAGGGAAGATTTGTGGTGTTGTCACCTTGGAATTTCACTCAGATTTTCAACTAATGAGGGAGCCAATTGCATGAGGAACCAACACCTAAGCAAACATACCTTATAACCTTATTGTTTTAATAAAGATATAGATAGATGATTCATGATTCATGATTAAAATTGTCATGTCAACTGCCACGTGGCACTGTTGGCTTTGACTTTCATATGCCACGTCAGCACTTGAGGGAAGTCACTAACGACAAGGATTATTTTAAATAAATTCGTTAAAGTTGGGGACTTTTTGATATAAATTCATTTTGCGGGGACGAATTCCAATTGACCCTTGGTATGAAAAACATATTTAAATAAAAAAATAAGTTACCTTTTTTTTCCTTTCAAAAAAGGCTTAATTCCACTTTTCGTCTCTGATCTATCGTGATTGTGCAATTTTAATCCCACTATTTTAAAACGAACAATTTGCATCCCTCATGTTTATGCCATCAACGATTTTGGTCCTTCCGTTAATATTCCGTCTGAATAGTGACGACATGTGCTTATGTGGCTCACATTTAATGACTTGGCACTCCAACACAGCATCCACATAGATGCCATGTCAATATACATAATTAAAAATTAAAAGGAATTATTATTATTTACAAATAAAATAACAAAACATCACATAACTCAAAAAAAAAAATCAACCCTAATCCTAAACAAGAAACCTTATTCTTCAAGGGTCTTTTACATAATCTCAACAGTTCATTAGTTTGGAGATTTGGATCTCATATCTTCTTCCCCTCTCAGAATCTCAACAGACCTGAGACCTTCTTCCCCTCTTAGAATCTCATCTGAACCAGAACATCACAGAGCCAATTTCAACAGAACCCCAAATTAAGAAGGAAGAAGACGACTTTCTAGATCTTAAATCTGGGGAGGAGAATGATGCAAGTGCTCAGTGAGGAAAGAACAAATCAAAGTGCCACCGTTAACCCAAGTTATAGCTTAAAGGTGAAGGAGAAAATCAAAGCCACAAAAAAAATCCTTTTTCCACTTAACAAACCCAAGTTCTAGCTTGAACCAACACCGTCAAACACCTATGCAGCCGGCGACCTCAATGCCATCACACCATCCACCGTCGCACACTGCAATAGCCACCGCTTGATCTCTCGCCTTCGTACCAGAACACTGCGAGGTACAAGCCTTGCGTCGTCTGTCTCGCGATCTCCTCGGTGTTGGCCTCGAAGCCACCACGCTGTCGGATTCTGTCACTGCTTCTTCCACTATTCCTCCTCGGATGCATCTTCCCCCTCTCTCTCTGACCTCGTTCTCTCCTATTCCCATTTGTATGTGTGGCGACACTGTGTTCTGAAGGTGAAGGGGTTCTCACCTCTTGGTCAATTCTGGTATGGTGTTGGGTATATATGATGAAGGATTTTTGAAGGAGAGAAGGAGGAAGAAGATGAAAACCCAAAAATGATGAAACAATGTATTTTTCTTTTCTTCCTTCTGGATTTCACGAGATGAAGAGGGTTAGGGATTTCACATTTGGTTTTTTTAAAGTGTTTTTCCTTTTTTTTTAAACCTAATAATTATTTTAATAATTATAAAATGGATCTACATGGCTCACATGTGGGCATCCAGATCATTTAATGATGGCCACATAAGCGTATTCTGTTAGTTTTTTAACAGAAGGATCAAAACTGTTGACGACACAAACATGAGGGATGTAAATTGCTCGTTTTAAAATAGTAGGAGCAAAATTGCACAATCGTGATAGATCAGGGACGAAAAGTGGAATTAAGCCTTCTAAAAAATCTCCTTATCATGTTTTTCTTCAATAAAAACGTTACTTATTTTTCAAAGAGCTTATCCTCAAATGTGTTTGACCTACCTTTTACTTTCAAGGGGATTTTAAGTAAAAAAGAATACAGGAACATTAAAGATAAGAAGATACATAATTGGAATGAACGACCTCTTCTTTAGATAGGGTTGCTTTGTGCACAAGCATCATCGGCCAAATTAACCACGGCATCCGAATGAACGGCCTATGGTTCTTCAATAACTATGGAGCCAAAACGAGCGGTATATGGTTTTGCAAGAGCCTCCTCAACAACATGGCTACCAGCATCTTCAGTGGATGACGGTTGTGTAATCGTCGGCTACGTCGACACTGGTTTTGATGAACTTCTAGCTTCCGCAACATCAATGTACAGCTCGAGCTGAACCATATAAGAATGCTGACTAAATGCATCCATCATGACACTCGCATCTATATTATCAACTACCTCAAGAGGCGTAAAATAGATGGGATTTGGTGTAGTCATAAATTTGTAGATGACTCTTGAAATCATCTGGATCCTTTGCAGTTTCAACATGTCGTGAAATTTCTTCTTCAAGCGGTCGAAGGTAATGTGGTGTTTGAGATGCATGGACTTTCTCTGACCTTCAAATATGAAACCTTGGACTTCATTGAAAACTCTACCATTGCAAGGGTTTTTTTTTTGCTTACAGAAGCATTATGAAATACTGAAGTTTGAGGTTTGGGAGGTGGTTCGAATATATAGTATAATGAATTCGCAACTAAATATTTTTAATCTTCCGATGTAAAAAAATAAAAAATAAAAAAATCCAACACCAAACTTGAAAGCCCAGTTCTTAACATATTGGGCTCCCTATTCCCCGGTCCATAAGAAGGAGTATACAACTAAAATGTTTGGATGCTTGTAAAAAAAAAAAACTAAAATGTTTGGATTCTTCTTCAATATCCCACCAATAATGATGAGATGAGATAGCATTTAAAAATTACTGTCGTAGATTTTAAAAGGGCGATAACATAGGATAGGAGAGTACCTAATTTCACAAGTCGTTGATTTTAGGGTTTCAGTCTCATTTTGGAGCGATGATGATGAGGAGGCATATTCTCCGCTGCAAGAGTTTCTCTCCTTCTTCACCGCTTCTTCGACAAGTCTGTGAATTTTCATCATCTTCTCCTTCTCCTCAGCCTCAGCCTCAGCCTCAGCCTCAGCCTCAGCCTCAGAGCCGCTGTGACGACCATTTTAATTTTTTTGGAATCCATGTGAGCCGGGAAAAACTTTCTAACTATGGAATCCACCTTCCTCCCAATGGTTCATCTCTCACTATATCTGTATCTGTGTTTTAATTTTCTTTCGTTGTTCTTAAATTAAATTCTTGTCATCGCTTGTTTGTTTGTTGTATCAGTATCATCATACTTTTGTGTTTCAAAAATTTCCTAAATTTTCATTTTTTATTTATTAATGGGCTCCTATATTATGAGATTAGGGGTCAGAGTCAGGGACCGTGTTTGATTCTATTTCTAGTCCATATAGCTTCAGGACTTTCTCCAATGTTTCACTGATCTAATCTTTTCTTTTTTTCTTTTTTAATTCAAATTCAGCTGTGGAGAAGAAATATGATACTGAAGAAGAAGAACACATCCGAAATGAGAAGATGATATTTGATACTATTATTGAAGATAACAGACACGGGGACGGGGACGGGGACGACATCCAATACGCCCACCCATACCACGCCGACCCATACCACTCCTACAAGAACTCTCAGAAGAAATATGATACTGAAGAAGAAGATCACATCCGAAATGAGAAGATGAAATTTCATACTGAAGAAGACGATCACATCCGAAATGAGAAGATGAAATTGAAATTTTATACTGAAGAAGAAGAAGACATCCGAAATGAGAAGATGAAATTTGATACTCTTTTTGAAGATGACACACTCTACTACAAGGACGACGACGCCCACCCATACCACTGAGAAGAAGAAATCCATCCACGTCGGCCACTATGAAGAAGAAATCTCTGGAGGACATGTCTGTGAAGAAACTGAACATGTTTTGACTAAACTCCATGATGTCTAAGTTTTTTGCTTTGATCAAAACTTGATGTTTTAATTTTATGCTTTCTCAGTTTTATGGTGTTTGTATTTAGTACATTATGACCTATGAATTATGAGTTATGTTTTATGACACTTTAGAAATTTGCTTTTCTCTCATTGATTGATGCTGCTTGGTAGAGGGTGAAATGAAAAACCACTTTTATTCTATAGGAATGAAAGTGCTAAATCTTAGCATAGCTATGAAATTTTTTAAGCACAGCGGTTTCTGCCAAAAATTGCCTTCTATACCTATCCGTAACGTTAGGTCGTTATCTGGGCATTTCGGTAGGGTTGTTTGCTTTTGAATTGGAAATATTGGAGGTAAGCTTGTTGGTTTGATGCACAGACTGGTATCATCCCTGGACTGCTGCTTGTTGCTAAACATATGTAGCGCATGTTTTCTTCTTTTGCTTCTAAATGTATTAGACACTTAACACTAGGCAAGAAATAACTCATCAAGAACATGATATTAATTGGATGTATAATGGCTAATGAAAGACCTGGAAAGGTTGTGTTTCTATGAGCATTCTTTTTTGTTTCTCTAGTTATGCCTGTTTTCTACATTTGTGTTTGAAAGACCTGGAAACAATCAACTGTTGCCCTTTAGCTAGTGTTTGCTGCTCTTACTTTCAACTTATGTGGGGAAGAGACTTTGCTGCTCCCAGGAGAGATTCCAATCAAGCTATGTTGGTATGTGAAGCAGATGAAGCCAATGAAGTTGCTCATCTTAAAGAACTTTACCATCGAAATGAGATCTTGAAGCTGTGATCATAGCATTTCAAAGTCAGCCATCTCTACATGCTAATCCTTCAGTGCTTCTGCTTATCGCCAATGCCAGCGTGCTGACCCATTTTGAATTGCAGTTACTGGGTTGCAGATCTTATGGTTTAGAGGAATGGAAGAAAGTGAAGGTGTGAATTGTTGTAGTGAAAGCAGAAGCTCCAATGAGAGTCGACCTCCGAATCCAAATCCCAATCTATCGATTGCTTCTGCTTATCGCCAAAGCCAGCGTGCTGACCCTGCGGTTTTGCCTTGCAGGAAATCGCTTGTTCGTCATGCTTCTCTTATAAGGTTCTCACCTCTCAATGTTTTCCAAAGAAATGAGAATTTTTTATATATATATTAAGCAATAGCATGTTCATTGTGCTGATTGTTTTACTAGAAATAGAATAGTTACAGGATTTGGTAATTTCTTATTTGATTCTATATCTGGAAGTTTTATCATTGCTTCCCTTTTCTGTCCATTTGTTACTTTGATGCAATGATTGATTGTCTTTGGAATGCTGTAGCAAAAGAAAACATGTTGAGATATGAAATGAAAGCATTTTAGCTTATGGTTTACATTTCTTTCATTATATGTAAAATATAGGATTAGGATAGGAGGAAATTTTGTTGGGAAAACAGTAATGCTAAACAAGGATGGTGAGTTGGTGTGGTCAGATTAGGGAAGTAGTAAATTAGACAACAACATTATCATGTACGATTTATTAATTTTCTTTATCATAAAGTTTACAGCCTAATCATGGTTATTGATGACTGCTGTGATAGTGTTATTTATGGATTTCAAGTTTCTTTCTGCACTGATTTTTTTTAAAAAAAATCTTTGTCAATTTTTTCATTTTTAAATGAGTTATTCTGAATTTTTATGGCAAAATCAGCAGACAAATTAAAAATCAAGCTATCTGAGGTAGGCTCTGAGCCAGGGAATGTTACTGAAGATTGCCAGTCTGATTTCCTTCCAAAGCTTCGTTCTGGAGGATGTGCTGATATGGGGTTCCGGTCAAGTATGGAAGACGTATATGTTTGCGTTGACAACTTTATGCAGGACCAACAGCTCAAGAGCCATATCGATGGGCCTAGTGCTTTCTATGGGGTATATCTCTATTGGCCCGTAAATTGATTGGACTACTGATTATTTTGCGGATGAATTTTGGTTTTTCTGTGTCATGTTGTGCTATTATTTTCTATTCTCCCCCCTTTGAACTCTTATTTTCTGCACGCCTGATGTTGTCTGTTTTATTGTTCTTTGCAAATCTTTGTTCATATGCTACTGACATATGTGCCATGATATAAGATAGTCAATTGATTGACATTGCATATATTTTTTTTATTTGATTTAAGTTTTGTTAAGATTTGCTAGATTTTTTAAACGAACTTTCATTTTTTATCTAGATTTTCAAATTCTTCTTCATAACTAAGACGGATTAACATTATCTCGTGTTATATGACAGTATCATGTGAAACTGAATGTATATTTTTTTCTTCATGGATAATTAGAAAATCTCAACTACTGGTAAATATAAGGAAAGGGGTAAACATAAAATTTTAATAGTCTCGTGTAAATTATCCACATGAGAGGCTTAAACTAATGGTAATGGTAATGATTTTTTAAAATGTGGTTTTACTTTTGTTGGTTCAAACAGATTTTGGATCTGAGGCTCAAAATCGGACCTGAAGCTGTAACGTGGATCATTGATGCAAAATTGATGTTTGGCTACTTGTGTCTGAGAACCGATTCAGGGAGGGAACGCGGATCTGGCTGAAGCGTCCCAGTGTTGCTTCTTCGTGAGAGAGAATCGATTCTTCTTATCTGAGTAGTTTCCAAAAATCTGATTCCATTTATACCCTTTCCTCCTTGCACCTTGGCTCTGTTTGTGAAGATGAGAAGAAGAGATGAAGATGAGAAGGGGATTTGTGTTGATAAGAGAGATCGAATCCGAAAACTGAGACACTCCTTGCAACGTGCCAGAGCCGCCGCACCACCCGTACAAGCCTCCGCTAGCGCTACTCTAGCCTCAACCGCATGCCATCAAGCCCAGGTCGTCGTTGCTGCTCTATCACGCCCCTAGATCTCTCTCTGCCATTTTCCATTTTTTTGATTTTCTATGTTATTCACATTTTTGGTAATCAATTCAGAAAGGGGATTTATGTGGCTCTGTTTCCAAGTTGAAGAAGAAGAAAAATTAAAGAGAAAACGGATAAGAAAATGAAATTTATAAAATCCTTTTTTTAAAATGATATTACAATGCTATTTGCTTACTTGTGTTATACATGCAATGTGACAAAATTCTACTGATGTGAATTCTATTATCAGTTGATGTAAATTCTCCATAGCAGTAGCAGCAGGGCAAATTGAGTTTGATTTTTTTTTTCTTGTGATGTGTGGCTCTGATTCCCCTTCCTTTCTCAATATTTAGTCAATTGAGATATATTAAAATGTAAACATTTTTTATAAATATAGTTGAATTTTAATCTTAATAATATTTTAATTGTAGAGATAAAATTATGAGAGATAATGAAATAAGATAATATATTCATATCCATTTTAGTCATTACATACTCAAAAACAATTCTAATCAATGATATCCAAACAAAATTTTATTACAAGAATCACGTTTTCATAGCTATATCCAAACGTATATTACAACACTTTATTTTCAACCATTAGATCAAAACCAACGGCTGAGATTAAAACTTATAAAATAACAATCACGTGCCTCCAATATTCACAAACCCTATTTTTCATTTGTTCAATCTTCTCCATCATTCGTATACTGTTCGGATCTAACGAGATGGGGATATCACAGTGGTGCTTTTCGAATTGCAAAGTCACAGCATCCTAATCCAAAATTGAAATTAAACAAAAATAACAGGGTGCGATAATAAGAAATACAACACATTGGGGGTCTTTACAGAAGCTTTTGGTATCAAATGAAACCAAAATCAAAATTCTTAAAAGTTAACTTTTAAACATATTGGATTAGAAGAGTCGAAATTCATCATGTGATAGGATTTGAATCGTTGGATGGGTTTGTGTTAAAAACAAGTGAAGGGGTTCCAAATTGCAAACTAAAACTGTGAATGCCAATGAAAATATAGAGAAAGAAGCATGAGATTGTTTTTTACAAGTTTTACTAGTGTTTTTCCCCGTGCGCTGCACGGCGAAGTTTATTATTGTATTTGACACATTAATAAATACTTTGATAATAAGTAATTTAAGATACTAAAAATGAAAGAACAATCATGATAAAGATGTAGATATTCAAAAAACATAAATTCGGATGCTTCATTATAGTGTTTTGTACATATACACCGATTTAACCAATATAAAAATTTCAGAAAAAAATAAATTAATTAGCCAAAATCTTCAATTCTGCATATGTGACGTATAAATGATTTTTTGCGTTAAAGATGTAAATACATATATTTGGATCTATTAGGTTTAAGACTTACAAAGTGAAACTACAACAAAAACACACATACACACACACGCACACATATATATATATATATATATAATTGCTCCTAAATTTATTTTAAAATTATCAACAGTGCACTTAAATTATTTGAAAACTATTTTTTCTATTAGCTTTAACATCAAAGTGTTTTCAAGTAGAATGTCTTTACCTGTGCACGGTGGATTTTGCTCTTATTATTTATGCATGTACCAATACAATGATTCAAAATAAAATTAATATAAATCAATATTGTTATATGTTTTTAATAAATAATTTTTTTCTAATCATATTAATTTTATATATTTATAAGATCTTTTATTTTGTGTGACATAATTTTACTTAACATTAGATAGAATTGAATATATTTATTCATTAAATTATTTAATTTATTGTTATATTTTTATTTAACATTAGTTATAATCTTATATTTTTATTAATGCCAATATTTTACCAATTTTAAACAATCAATAAAAATAATAATATATTATTACTTGATTTATTAGAAAATTATTTATAATTAATTGAAATTAAAAAAATAATAACTTTGAAGAGCGTATTTTTTCTAAGAATAAAATCTTAATATACTCGATTGAAAAATGTTCATTCTCGTGCTTTTTAATTTTAATATATAATTTTGTATCCCAAGCTACATATAATCATTTTAAATTTTTTAATACTCGTACAACGTGTTTTCACTCTTTTTTTAAATTGCTTTACTAATGAATTTAGCAAACCTGAAGGGGGGGCGTGTGGAAGGGATCATAGGAAAGAGATGAGGAGAAGGGAGGGTTGTGTGGAAGATCCATGAGGAGTTTCAACTCAGAATAAGAATCTGATAAGAGCTTGTTGGAAGGAGGGAAACTTGAAAGTGGTGTCAGTTCCCAATGAATGTTATGCATTTAGTTTTTTTTTAAACATTAAATTAAATACAATTTTTTAATTAACTTATTTTATAAAATCATAACAGAGTTAAAAAAAAAAATAACTTTTTTTAAAGAAATCTAGCTCCAATATTATATATATAACGAAATAACCTTGAATTATAATTTTTTTTAAATATCGCATTGAAGAAAAATAAACATAACTAAACTATATCAGGTTGAAAAAAAATAAACAAAACTAAACTTTCATATGAATAAGATTTGTTAAAACAAATTAACAAAGGGTCCAAGTTAGGAGCTAATCACAACCGTACAACCTTCACAACAATGGCCCAAGTTTCTTTGGAAGCATCAATCTTGGACACATCATCAACTCTGAGAGCCATTTCAGAAGGCAATGCAGAATAAATTGGGAGGAAGGAAAACACTTGATTCAGAAGGAATTGAGTTTCAGAGCATCACAACACAGCTAGTTATATAGAAGACTCTACATGGGTTGAAACCTTTGGATTTCCATTTTAAAAAAAGAATTTGAAACAACAAAATAAGGGGGAATTAACAAACCATTATTGGGCACAAATAGAGAAAAACAAAATACAAAGTCCCAAAACCCATTAATGGGACGTGAAAAAAATATAGGGAATAGAGAAGGAAAACCATCAATGGAGGCTGAAGAATTTGAAAAAAATTAAGATAATAAGGAAGAAGGGATCGGTTATAAAAGGAGAAAGGGGAGGAACAGGAGAGAGAAAAGGAATGGAATGGGATATGAGAGTTAAATAATTGATAAATCTATTAAACAAATAGCAAAATATTGGGTTATTAGGTTATTATAATTCCCCAAAAACATAAAAATTACATATAAGGTTCAGGTGAAAACACACATGAGGGGGGGGGGGATTTTTAACTTTTATTTTTAATATTGGATATTAGGGATTTATAATATTGAAATACTAAATATTAAATAATTTAGAGAGAGGAAAAAAAGATAAATCTATTAACTCAAATAATAATATTGGGTTATTAGGTTGTTATAAAAACTGAAAATATCAAATTAGTTAAAGTTAACAAACTTATAATTTAATAAAAACTAAAATCAAATACAATATTTTAATCTGACATATCTATCTATATCTATCTATTTATATATTATATAAAAGCAAAGTTTGGCAACAAGAAGGGTAAAATAGTCATGCAATAGACTATAACTCATGAATGAATATTTTATCATGGGTCTTTATGTAATTTTGTAGAATAATTTCTAGGAAATCAATCATGACCGTTGATTAGTTTTGATCTTGACCGTCCTTACAATTTTAAATGAACTTATTATTATGGGATGTTATTAGTTGTGGAATTCCATAGGGCAAACATACTTAGTTTTCATTTATTAAATTATTAATTCAATCTTAATTAATATTAATATTAATCAATATTAATAATCCTTTAGAAGGGAAGTTGAAGGATTTTTTGGTGACAGGAGGAAAAAGAAAACTTAAAAGAAAACTAATTCCATAGGGAAAACATAATTAGTTTTGATTTATTGAATGAATTAAATATTATGATTTCACTCAAAAACCACTAACCTTTTCCTCTTCCATCAATATCATCTTATATCCATTTACTATTCACCTTGCAATTAATTTAAATGGATTTATAATTACTTAAATATTATGGAGTATATGTTATGGAATTCCATAGGGCACATTATATATTATTTCACTCAAACAAAAGAAAAACACACCACTAACCTTTTCCTCTATAACTATATAAATTAGTCATAAAGCTCATTTAGAATGTGTACTTCACATAGTGTGTGTTGAGGTATTTGCTTTAATTTTTTCAAATGCTTAAACTTTGAGTCATTTTGCAGGTACTTATAATGTCTTTTTCAATGATTAGCTTAGTTTACCAGTTTGATATTGATTTTTCATCTTGATTTCCTCATAATTTTTTTCTTTGATTTCATCCCACTTTTTCATGAACAAGAATCTCAAGGACCCGTTTTTCTTCAGCACGAAGTTAGTTGATCGAGAAAGCAAGGACTCATATAGAGAAAGGCCATGAGTAGATCGAAAAGGCCTCGCGAAGTCGATAATCCTTTGTCCAGGCTCCTCTCGGACTGAAGAAGAAGTAAAAAATCTTTGTTAGTCTTTCATCTTTCTCTCATGCATCTATTAATCAATATCTATAACTATATATTATATAAAAGAGAAGTTTGGCAACAAGAAGGGTAAAATAGTCATGCAATAGACTATGACTCATGAATGAATATTGGGTCTTTATGTAATTTCGTAGAATAACTTCTAGGAAATCAATCATGATCGTTGATTAGTTTTGATCTTGAACGTCCTTACAATTTAAAATGTATTTATTTTTTTTGAAAACAAAATCATAAAAGAGAAGTTTTTGCAACTTTGAGTGTAAAATAGTAACTCAATAAATCAATGTACATGAGTGAATATTTTTTTATAGGCATATATGTAAATTTGTGAATAATTACTTACGAAATCAATCTTTACCGTTGATTTCTTCTAATCCTAACCGTGCATTTTTTACAAAACCCTTTAAACAACATTTTCACATTCTTGGTTGTTTTGTAACTCTTGATTGTGGCTACAAAAATCAGCAATAGTCTCTTCCTATTTCTCCCATATATGAAACGTCTTTTCATTCCCCTTACAAATTCTTTTAATATTTCTCATCTTGATCTCCAAAGCTTATATTTGTATGCAAGAAATCTCACTCATCTAGATTCTCCAATAACACCGTCCTTGCACAAGAAAATCTTTCATCAAGTTAGAAAAATTCCTTCTTAATCTCTTCTTCTTCATTAGTCACTTCTTCTTCATCAATTTTCATTTCTAGGGGTTGATGTTCTTCAACATCATCGTCCATCCGGTAAGAGCCCCATTTTTCTTTTCCTTTTCTCTCTCTTTTGAATTATTTATTATGATTTCAACAACATTTCTTCTTCACATACATTTGTTATTTCTCAACATGTCTTCTTTTTTCCATTCATTCTTCTCATTCCTCATTTTTCACTGTCGTAAGATTCAATGTTTATTCGTAATATGTATGTTGTTATCTCTAATTCAATCGGTGAAAGTTACCCATTTTGTTTCACTTTTGTCATTGATGCATGTTTTGATAATTTAATCTTTAGTTAATGTAAGTTTCTTGCTTTTTTTCCATTATTTTATTATCAACTTAATCAACCAAATGATTGTATTTTCTTCTAATGTAGTACAATGGAGTCTTTGTTATCCTCTTACATTTAACTGATTTCGTTTCCATTTTTTTTCTTGCAGGTTTTGCCGCTATTGTGTCCATTCTTTCAATGTACTATCTTGAAAACATGTAAGTTTCTTGCATTTTTTGTACTTTTTATTGTTTCATTGTCGAATTGGTCGACCAATGAGAGACATCTTTATTTTATTTAACAATTTTATGTGGTGTTGTCATCTTCACCGAGGTTCTTCTCTTCTAATACATTAAGTTTAATTCAACTTATGACATTTTTAGGTGCCACTTACACTATGAATGTGGTCACTAATTTTACATTATTTTTTCAATTTTTGATTTTGTTATGCCTTCTTATTCCTTTTATCTATCAACACTATTTGGTGAGTGTACTTAATTTTTGTTTATCTTCTTATTGAAATCAAATCCTTAATTTTTTTAAAGAAATTGAAGGAATAATAACATTCAAGTTAAATTATTTGAATTGTTCTTCAATTGACCACGACTCATGAATATATTTTTTACCGTGGATATTTTTTTAATTGTTTAGTTATTTTATAGGAGACCAATCATGATCGTTCGTTAGTTTTCATCTTAAACATTCTTTGTAACCTTAATTAAAAAACCAATTAGGAGTTAGATAGAAATTGTAAATTTCAAGAATGAATTTATAATGTCAATTCAAAGTGTCAATACATCATTAAAATAAAGAACTAAATCCATGAGGCAAAAAATTTTCCCTCCCCAACTCCATAAAACATGTGTAACATTTACATAAGTTTAATTAATATCTAAAAAAGCATTATATTCTGACGAGTGTAAAATAAAAAAATAAAAATTAACAAATTAAAAAAATAATCTCATTTTAAAACTTAACAAAAGGAAAATTTCAAAGAATTGTGCTTCATTTTGTTCGTGGATAAACAAACATAAAATACATAATTTTTATATATCTATTAATTTAAATTAAAAAACTAAAAATAAAATAAAAAATAACAGTCATAAATTATGAATTTGAAAAGTACAAAAATGAAAAATATATCAAAATTTTATTAAAATAAATCTTAAAATTTAATATTGTGAAGGCCTTATAAATTTACATATCTATTGATTACAATATATAAAACTAATGGTTAATATTGTGCATTTTTTCGTAGAAGCTCAAAAGGTAAAAATATTAAAGATTTTTGAATTTAAATCAAATTTCAAAGTACTTAATCATGACACAATTCAACGTTTAAATTCATGAGGTAATTTTTTTTTCCACTTCTACAAGTCCATTTACATGTGCTTACTATTATACATAATTCATAAAATTAAAATCTATTCTTAATGTGGTACTTCCTTTTATTTGTGAATTAAAAAATAAAATTGAACAATAAATTAATCTCAAATTTTAATTTAAAATAAAAAATATAGATTGAAATGTTTCTGAAATTCAACTAAACAATATATATTAGCTACACATCATTATCATAAACATAAATAAGTATTATTTGCTTTACTCACAAAAAAGAGCGGTTACATATTATGAATTAATGTCATTAAGTAGTTATATAGAACTTGAGAAGTTTATAACTTTCAAGATTGTATTTAAATCTCACATGAAAGTATCAAATCATGACACCAAATTTAAGGATTAAGTCCAAGGGGCAAAAGTTATTTCACTTTTACATCTTCATTTTCATTTGCTTACTATATAAATGACTGAGATTGTTCATCCATTTCAATGTACGTATAAACTCTGTGCTCTCTGAAAAAAATTTCTCACATATAAATTATTTATCAATTCAATATCTTCATTAAAATTTGACATTATTTCTCAGCATCTACAAGCATTCAACAAATTAATATTACTAATGGTATGTTTCAAATAAAAAATCATCAAATTAAAATTTAGTTATATTGTGTCAGAATTCAATTAATTATATTGTTTTTTTATATAAATATTTGTAGGAGATACGAGAGGGGATCAAAACACACAAGTGCGTCTCTCTCATATAAAGTCTTAAGAGAAGGTAGTTTGAAAAATGGGAGGATATAATAGTCATTCAGTTAACTACGGGTCATGAATTTTTTTTACCATGTATATCTTTCTAACTCTGAAGATTTTTTTATAGGAGATCAATCATGACCATTCGTTAGTTTTCATCTTTGTTGTTCTTTGTAACCTTTTAAGAGTTCTATAAAAAAAAACGTTTAGGATTTAAATAGAAATTAAGAAATTTTTAACTTTCAAGAATGAATTTAAATCTCACTTCAAAGTGTCTAATCATAAAAAAAGGAATTAAATTCATGAGACAAAAAACTTTTCACACCCATAACTCCATATAACATGTGCAATATTTACATATATTTAAAAAAAAAAACAGGATTCCACATTATGCATTAATATCATTTAATAATCATAGACCAAATATAAAAATCATATTTTTATGAGTGTAAAAAAAAATGATCCAATAAAAAGTAAACAATGTCATTTTAAAATAAAAAAAAAACAATTCTTATAATGGTGTTTTATTTTGCAAGATTGAAACTTACTATGTAACGTAGAGATGAGTGCATTTATAACAAAGATTATATAAAAACAATACTATTTATAATGCAATAGTTTTCTTACACTATCATTTATAATGTTGTAGATTTAAAACTTACTAAGGAGCAAATAAAGGTTTTCGAATTTGCAAAAATAACCACTTTATTGCAGAGCAACAACATATCATTAGACGGTTTCCCATAAATGACTCAAATTGAGAACTTTTATTTGGAGAGCATTAACAACAGTTATAAGATCAAAGGTCGAAGAACCTATTACTCACAAGCATTATTTTGAAGTTGTAGACTTAATACTCGGAGATATTATAATATTTACTAATAAGCATAGTTTCAACCAACCTTTTGGAGGAGAAGTTGTTGTTGTGGAATGACAAGAACAACTGAAAGTTTCAACCTATGTGAAAATATTGTATCACAAATTTCAAGAAAATATTAATTCAAAACAAAAATATGGATGCATATTGTATCAAAGTTGACCTTCACCACATCTGGAGGATGTCCAGCACATGCCGGGGAGGAAGCTCCCTGGAGGTTGGGCGATTATGAGGTATTTGTTGTCTCCAAATATGGACACAATGCAGCAGCATGTCACAACAAAAAACTCAATGTGACGAAACATATTATTTGGATCCTCCCGAATAGTGTAGAAAAAAGACATGAGGATACCTGCACTACCAACATCAACCAAAGTAAAAAAAATACAAATAATCCTGCATATAGGTAATACAATCCAATATATATATATATAGGCAACACACAAACGACAAACGACAAGGGTTGTAAAACAAGACAAGTTAAAAGTGTGTGTTATGTCATCTCAGGGGAGACAAGACACCACAGACACACTAAATCCATTATCATGCTACGACCGAACAAAAAAAACACATCTATAAAAAAAAAACTCTAATATAAAAATAATATATTTACAAAAATATATTTTAGAAAATAAATCATAAATACACACAAAATAAATTAAAATGAATATCCCGTGCATCGCACGGGTAAAAAGTACTAGTTTATAAAATCAAATACATGTCGTGAAAAAAAAAAACTTACGGTTATAAAGTTAATAACTCAAATATAAATTTTGGGTTATTAGGTTGTTTTAAAAACTGAAAATATCAACATACTTATAATTTAATTAAAACTAAAATCAAATTCAATATTTTACATATAGTGGGGGAAGAGGGAGAATGAACACATAGAAAACAGGTTGCATTTATTTCTCATAATAAATGAATGATGAGGCCGAGTAAATGGGGGAGAGAAAAAGGGATGGAGATTGTAGGGGAAGAGGGAGAAAGAAGAATGGATGAATAAATTTGAATATAATAATACAAAGAGGACACATGGCATGATCTGGTTCAGAGTTGGGGGAATAAAATATTGCAAAATATTATAGAAAATCTATACTAGATACAAAACAGAAGCTGGTTTGGAAGACAAAATTCCGACGTGTCTTGCTTAGAGCAACTCTCCACGTGTCAAGGTTTCAGGCAACTATCTTCGGCAGACGTTATAGGTAGTAAGTTTAAAAGATTAAATAGCTGGACCTGTTATCTCTTAAGTAGGGTAGATAGGTAGGTATCGTTTTCTCTTGGGGAGGGCACATAGTTGCTTCTGCACTCTGTAAGCATTGCTCCAGTGTCAATTTATAACGCAATGTGTTATCCCTGTTTAGTTCAAAGTCTACCTTATCAGCCCATGTTTCTGATAATTTTGCTGTGGCTGAACCACATAATTGATGGCTGTCCATCCCCGTATTCGCTGGATCCTTTGGCGGAATGAATGTTCGAATTTCCAGTCTATAAATTGACACCAAACATGCATATCAACCACAACCATCCACAAACAACCCATTTCCGGTCTATAAATTCCTTCCCCGTTTTCTCCTTGCAAGAATCACAGAACTGCTAACAATAATCTGTTGTAATTGGGAATTCCGGGTCTATAAATTGAGCAGAAAAATGGATAGCCGCCACGCACACCAAGTCTCGCCGTCATTAGGTGAATTGCCGGAGAGCTGCGTCGCTTTGATCCTCCTCAGATCTGCCAGCTAGCGACCTTGAATCGCGCCTTCCGTGCTGCTTCCTCCGCCGATTTTGTCTGGGAATCCAAGCTCCCCGCCAATTACCGTGCGATTGTCAGGGAAATCTTCACCGATTTTAACTCCGATTCGAGCAAAAGAGCCACTTACGCCGCCCTTTGCTGCCCCAATAGTCTTGATGGAGGCACCAAGGTAATTAATTAATGGTTTGGTTGATTAATTATTTGATTAAATCATTTTTTAGAGGAAGAATTAATGTTTGAATATATGGGTTTTTTTTATTGCAGAAAGTTTGGTTGGATAAAAGCACGGGGAAAATTTGTATGTGCATATCATTCAAGGGACTATCCATAACCGGGATTGATGATCGGAGATATTGGAAGGATATCCACACTGAAGAATCTAGGTGGGTGACCTTCTTCACATCCATTTTCTCATCACTTATCTTGAAGATGATTTTTTTTTGGTAGGATTAGATAAGATTTTGTTCCAAAAAGAGTCACTCATGACGTATATCTTGAGATTTAAGACATTTTAGTTAGGATCATGAGCTAATCCATTTGGTGTCAGATGAAAAAGATCTATCAAAAGATCTTCCTCCGCATAAAATGCAGGAATCAAAAAGTATATATGTATGTATCAACATAAAACAGGTTGAGAATTTCGCATAGATATTGGAAAGATTTCAAGTTGACAATGCATTACAAGTAGTTTAGAACTTGAGCATTTAATGATCTAAGAGGACCTTGGAAGATTTATTTGAGGTCAGACAGATTCTTTTGAACCTCATCTAACTCATCAAATCTAGGTAAATACCCGCAAAATCTCCTAAAAAACTGCCTCGTGCTTCTTCAGTTTGGTATTGTGTGGACTTTTTACCTCAATCAGGATAATGAAGAAAAAAAAACTATTTATAGTTTCCTTCAAGAAGACGTGGGAAGAGGAAGCATCCAGTGAGATTCATATCAAGCCATGCTCTTGAACTACACATCATGCATGACAATAATAAGTGGTTTATAGACAGACAGATATAATTCCAATTATTCTAATCTATTTCCAACTACAGAGAACAGAACAACAGAGAGAAAAGAGCTTGAAGCCGGAAGACAATGAACTGCGAAAGCAGATTTGTTAGGCTTAGCATCAATGCAGCATCTAATAGCAAAGAAAGTATCGAGAAATGGAGGCTGCAGAAAAATTCTGTTGCTTGCTTGACTACTTAGTTGCTGAAAGGGCTGTGGTGAGTTTCAAATGAAAATTATTTCTGCATTATGTTTCCTTTAAGTTGATGTGAGAGTGACGTTAATATATTGTTTACCATTCATCCATGTATGATGCATAACCAAGTTTTTATTGACATCCTCTGCAGCTGCAAAGTTTAAAAAAGTGTCCTGGAAACTACTTGCAGGCTCTGAAAGCTATTCCACAGACTTTGAGAATGATGTGAGTTATAATTATCTGAAGAGGTTAATATGTTGTGTAGTAAATGTTTGGGTAAAGTGGGTTTATATTGTGACTGGTAGTAATTTTTCTTAGTTGGAGTAATTATATATGTAAATTGTGATGTCAAAGTTCATTTCTCTCATCAGTTTCTAGCATCATCTGTTGTTGTGTAATGAATATCTTTTATTTGGATACTGGATTATGTGCTTATATTTCAATTGTTTCTTACTTAAAGAATCACAAATGTTTTCTTTCGCATATTTAACTTCTCTTTTAAATTGATCTTTTTTTTTTTCATTCCATTTCAAACTAAAGATATAATTGAATGTTGTGGCTGAGGCGGCGGCCCTACCCATGCCCCACCATACTGAGTTTGAATTTGACATAATTTTATTTGAAATTTGAAATCTTGGTAGACATCTGAGTTCACAGTAAATTTTTCATTGAGCTTGCTTACATTAGGTTATTTTGCTTTATGATAAAATGTTTTAGTGTTTTAATACAAAACAGTGAAGTCAACACACAAATGAATAAATAAAATTTGAAAGCTAGGAAAATACGAAAGAAATTCCTATGAAGTTTCTTAGTGGGCTATATAGGTTGTCTATCTGGTGATCTTTTACTGTGATGTGCAAAGACGAGTGTGCTATGAAAACAAATAGAGATGTTATTTGAGATGGAATATTTGAAGGATAATATTGATCTTCTTCATCTTATAATTCCATTGCTTCTGTATTTTTAGGTATGTACATAGTTACCAAAGCTATTTGTGGAACCATGTAGCAAGTACAAGGGTGCAAAAATATGGGAATGTGATCTTCAACAGTTTTCTAGATCTGCTTGCTTTGTGTGGCAATTAACTTCTAATGAACTTACATCTCCTTACATCCTTACTTCATTCAATACACTCTCCTTACCTTGAATAATTATTATGGTAGTTGAAGCCAAAATATTCATTTATTCAGTTGAATTTGATTCTACCACGTGCAGGAACTGAACAAGTAGTATTAGAAGACTTAGTATATTGTAAAGAAAATCCTTGTGGAAATGTTAGAGAGCTCATTGGACCTGAATGTGACGAGGAGTACAGTGGTAGGCATGATTCTAATAATGAAGATGAGGTCTCTGCAGATGTTCATGAAGGAATAAATAGTCATGTCAAGGTTAGTCTTATCATTTTGGCCCGGAAAGCTAATATACTCAACCAATGTTGCTGCTTTAGGAGTATGTCCTCTTCATATGTTGAGAAGATCTATGGTTTATAGAAGCACCAATAAAGAGGGTAGACTAAATGGATATCCAATATTTGGAGGTAGAGGGAGATAGGGAAAACTAGAAGTCAAACCATTAAGAGAGATTTATATT
Organism: Lotus japonicus; assembly: GCF_012489685.1. NCBI lineage: Eukaryota > Viridiplantae > Streptophyta > Magnoliopsida > Fabales > Fabaceae > Lotus > Lotus japonicus. Next base: position 87,117,298 of record NC_080041.1, on the reverse strand, counting down.
TAAATGATTTATCATTGGACTTGATTCATGACAGGACATTAAGTAATCTTTCAGGCTCTCGGGATTGGTAGGGGTTGGAGGGCCTTCTGCACGTCACATGGATTGAAGGCAAGGGATGTGTTGACCTTCTTCTTAACCGGTGAAAAATTTGCTGTTATTAATGTTTTAATCCACCTTAAGCCGTGATAGAATGGCCTGCATGTTTTTCCTTCACGACCTGGATTGTATTTCTTGCTTTCTATCATGTATTGGACAAGTGTTGCTATTTTAATTAAGTTGCGATGGCATGTGTTGGACATGTGTTGGACAATTTCCTTTATCATCTGGTTTGTTGTCCATAATTTCACAATAATGAGTTGTGATATTATATATGTAGGAAACATGTTGTTTGAAAAAGAATTTGGTAACATACTCACCGTGCAAAGCACGGGTTTAGATACTAGTTAGGAATGACAAAAGTTAGAAGTTGGATTGCTATCAATGGCTTGCCCCCATTTATGCAATCTGCAGCCAAAAAAATGGGAATTTAAATGAACCACGCTCTCTCAATGGCTTGCTTCTCTAACCTCTTTTATGCTCAAGCTCTCTCATGGAATACCCCAAATGTCCTTCTCTATGAACCAACCATTATGCACTTCACCTAAAACTCATGCATCCTGCAAATTTTCAAAAGAAACACCATTTAGAAAAATAATGGGAGAATCGTAGATTCAAGTATATATACATATTAGCAGGTAGTCTTGTTCATTGAGAAAGACTATTTGTTCTAAATTCTAATAGTCTACTTCGAATAATTGCCATGTACTCTTTTTGTCAACATTACATTTAATATTGGTCTTAGCAGGCTACAACATGAACTAAAAAATTGTAATAGGATCATAGCATGGAATCAAAGGGTCAGAGATTAATTAGAATGGGGAAAAAATAATTATGAAGGCTTCGCATGCTTCTAACATGTGACATCAAATATATTCCATTTCCATGTTGAACACCAACTCTCATTGCTTTAAACAAAAGCCATAGAAAATATTAAAATGTATTAACATTATAAAAGCATCAATGTTCTTTTGGTGTAACTACTACAGTTGAAATTAGTCATCAAATATAATAGATATAATTTTATTCAACTAATTTCACATACCAAAAATTTTGTAGGCTATGCCTAGTAGCAGAGATCACCACAGCGAGTTCAAAATCAGAAACTGACCCCTCAACATCTATCCAATTTTCACAGTAGACTGCGTAGAAACCTTTTGGATAAAGCTTCTTCAACATATTTCAGTATATTTGTGTCCATACTGCATCTGCAATTGCAAGCATAAGGAATGAGAAATATATAGCATAGCCATACTCAAGCATAAGGTATGAGAAAGATAAAACATAGTCACTAAATATATATAAAAGTAATCACAAAGAAGCAACATCACAAAGATCACAATTGTATAATTGAATGATAGAGATAAACTTATAAGGTTAAAGCTTTAAATATAACTTTAAACCGAATATAAGATAATAACTAAAATATGAGCCTGAAATTTACCAATTATGAACTAAAAATCCTGAAAATGAACCTCTAGTCCAGTATTCGTATCCCTTGTAGCATTGGATGACTTTACAAACCTCTTCCCTGCAGAGAGAAATGAAAACAAATTACAACAAAAGATAGAATAGAGTAAAAAAGTGGGGGAAAAGGAGAGCTTCCACCTAATTTAAAAATTAAAGGAAAATGAACTCAAACTTTCAAAGTGTCCTCACCTTCATATCCATTCCAAATGTAAAGAACCACCAAACAAAGAAGAAACTGAGAAGTGGCAACATCAATTAAAAATACTACTTGATAATAAGTTCAATCTAGCAGCACAAAAAATATGTTGATATTCTAGCTTGAGTATAAAAAGACAACTAATGTAAAAGAGAAAGTATGTTGGTTACCTACTGCCACGCCAAAAAATCATCTAGCAGCACCAAAAATGCTAAAACCGGTGTCCAACTATGACTCATTCTGAAAACAGCTGATGCAATCGAATTTGAATATATGATAAATCAAATGTAATACAGATTCTTCTGCAACATAACGAATAGAGCTATATCAGATCGGATGATCAAATAAAAAATAGTTCTGTCATGAATCAACCCCAACAAAAATCATAACATGAAAACTTAAACATTTAATTGACTACAGTCAGTACACTATAATCTCACTCTGATTAACATGATGTATTTCTAATTTCCCTAAAATAAAAGGCATGACTGTAATCTCACTCTGAGAGAATAGGGGTCAGTTTTAAAACTTACCACTATAATGATTGAGGAAGAGGCATAGATGAAAAACAGAGGAAGGAAGGTGTCATCCAGCGCGCGGAGAAACCTAGAAAATACTTTCAAAGCTGGAATCAATGGAACATGAAAACCAGGATCTCCCTACAACCGAAGCCAGCAGAAGGATCTTCGATCGGAGCTCTCATCTTCGTCTCCTTCAATTGAAGCTAGCTAGCGAATGAAGAACCCATAAACCACTGAACCCAGAAGCCATCTCTAGTTCTCCTTCGTCTGATCTCTCATTTTCGTCTCCCTGTCTCGTGAATGGAGCTTGGAGATGGGAATAGGGAGATTTGAATAAGGCTTGTTGGGAAAGGATTTAGATATAAATTTCTCATAATTTTGATTTTGAAATTCAAATGTTAATGGGAGCTGTGCAGAGTTTTCCTTGGAAAGTGGTGGGGGGCGGTTGAAGAATTTTGATTAGGCATGGATGGAAGAGATTTATTGGAATGGGAAAAATATAATTATTAGAGCAGATAGTGGGAGAGAGAAGAGTGAGTGGAGTTTTGAATAAAGAAAATTTTCAAATAAGGGAATATGAACAATCAGTTTAGGAGAGCATTAAATGGGGATGCCTAAGTGGGAGAGAAAAAGATTTGAAAAAAAAAGGAGCAAATAAAGGAATGGGAAAAAAGCAATGTGATTCTCATATATAATTTATTTATTTATATAAAAAATTGATTTAAAAAGAAACGGGAGAAATGTATCTTGATTTAAATTTAAATAGGGTATAAATATAAACATGTGTTTTTCATATGACTTGAAGAGGAGAGAAAAAAAAACGTGGAGGGAAAGAATTAGAGGAGAGAATTAATAAGTCAATCTATTGGAGAGAGAAAGTGAAGGATTTAAATTGAAGGAGAGAGGAAATATAATAATACTCATCTGAATCAAGAAAGAAAGAATAAAAATGAATAAAATAATAGGTGAGAGGACATGTGGAAGCTTGAGATTGGTTGAAAGAGGGTTGGAGGGCTCTCCTTGCAGAAAAATTCTATGAATGATTCTGTTATAATATAAGTATAGATTCTCAGCCGTTGGTTTGATCTAATGGTTGAAAATTGATCCTCTCACTCTCACATAAGAAACCCTCCTCTCACTTGATCCATCCTCACAACACTCAAACTCATATTTACCCGATCTAATTATGCTAACGGTGATCAAATAGACCCTATATCCTCTGAATAAAATTGAATTGGGTCAGTTTTTTATTGGATAGGGGGAAATGAACAAAAGAGACATGACTCATGCTTGTTTGATAGAGGGCATAAAGCTTGGGTATGCTACTGTTGCATACTTGCACTACATTAGCTGCCATTGCAACCAAGAATGTATAATCTGAAACTGTAATCTTGTGGCCAGTGAACAACTCGTGCACTATAATGGGCAGGCAACAATGTGCAGAGATAAGCAGGAACAATCTGAAAAGGGCCCTTGTATACTACTGTGATTTCAAACTGGCCCAGATTTTAAAATGGCGATAATTTAGGAGAGTACTTAATTTCACAACTCGTTGATTTTAGGGTTTCAATTTCATTTTGCAGCGATGATGATGATGAGGCATATTCTCCGCTGCAAGAGTTTCTCTCCCTCTTCACCGCTTCTCCAACAAGTCTGTGAATTTTCATCATCTTCTCCTCCTCCTCAGCCACAGCCTAAGCCTCAGCCTCAGAGCCGCTGTGACGACCATTTTTATTTTTTTGGAATCCATGTGATCTTGGAAAAACTTTCTAACTATGGAATCCACCTTCCTCCCAATGGTTCATCTCTCACTATATCTGTATCTGTGTTTTAATTTTCTTTCGTTGTTCTTAAATTAAATTCTTGTCATCGCTTGTTTGTTTGTTGTATCAGTATCATCATACTTTTGTGTCTCACAAATTTCCTAAATTTTCATTTTTTATTTATTAATGGGCTCCTATATTATGAGATTAGGGGTCAGAGTCAGGGACCGTGTTTGATTCTATTTCTAGTCCATATAGCTTCAGGACTTTCTCCAAAGTTTCACTGATCTAATATTTTTTTTTGAAAAAAAAAATCATATTCAGCTTTGGAGAAGAAATATGATACTGAAGAAGAAGAAGATGATCACATCCAAAATGAGATGATGAAATTTGATACTATTATTAAAGAAGACAGCCTCAACTACTTTGACTGCATCCAATACGCCTACCCATACCACTACGACAACAACTCTGAGAAGAAATATGTTACTGAAGATGGAGAAGAAGAAGAAGATCACATCCGAAATGAGAAGATGAAATTTGATACTATTATTGAAGATGACACACTCTACTACGAGGACGACACCCACTATGAAGAAGAAGAAATCTCTGGAGGACATGTCTGTGGAGAAACTGAACAAACTCCATGATGTCTAAGTTTTATGCTTTGATCAAAACTTGATGTTTTAATTTTATGCTTTCTCAGTTTTATGGTGTTTGGATTTAGTACATTATGACCTATGAATTATGAGTTATGTTTTATGACACTTTAGAAATTTGCTTTTCTCTCATTGATTGATGCCTCTTGGTAGAGGGTGAAATGAAAAACCACTTTTATGCTATAGGAGTGAAAGTACTAAATCTCAGCATAGCTATGAAAATTTTTAAGCACAACGGTTACTGCCAAAAATTGCCTTCTATATGTATCCGTAACGTTAGGTGGTTATCTGGGCATTTCGGTAAGGGGTTGTTTGCTTTGAATTGGAAATGGAGGTAAGGTTGTTGGTTTGATGCACGGACTGGTATCATCATTGGACTGCTGGTTGTTGCTAAACATAGTGCATGTTTTCTTCTTTTGCTTCTTAATGTATATTAGACACTTAACACTTGGCAAGAAACAACTTGTCAAGAACATGATATTGGATGTATAACGGCTAATGACGCTTTAAGGTAAGACCCCAAAAATATCATTAGGGGCCTTGCCTTGCAGGGGAGGACATTTGCAAAATTATTTTATGTGAAGCAGATGAAGCCAATGAAGTTGCTCATCTTAAAGAACTTTACCATCGAAATGATCTTGAAGCTGTGATCAGAGCATTTGAAAGTCAGCCACCTCTGCATGCTAATCCTTCGGTGCTTTCTGAATATGTTAAAGCATTGGTGAAAGTTGATAGGCTGGATGAAAGTGAATTACTGAAGACTTTGCGAACAGGTAGCTATTTGAATAAAACTGCTTATTTTATTTTCACCGTATCCCCATATGATTGTGACTTGCTCTGTTTGTCTATGCTTCTTGCCAACATTGGCTTGCTGACTTTGTAACCTTGGTCTAGAAATAAGGTGTTTTTTTCACTAGCGGGAAACCCGACATATGCTTTTGAATTCTTGAAATTTTAATTAGAAAGCTCAGTTAGTTACTTTCTGTCTAAAGGAAATAAGGAAGTATTGTACCGTGGCGAATGTAAAATCAGTCTAGTAGCCGATTTAGATGTATTTCGCCCTATGAATCTTATGACATGATTGTGTTTAGGTTGGCTTGCAAAGTGAATGAATGTAAGATCAGCCTAATGGCCAAGTTAGATGATATTGGTTGTATAACTTAGATGTATATTGACTGTATATTGCTTTAGATGTATTCATCTTATGAGTCCTATTAAACGGCTGTGTTTGAGTCTGCTTACAAAGTGAATGCAAGATCGGTCTATTGGCTGATTTAGATGTATCCATCTTATCATATGGTTGTGTTTAAGTTGCCTTACAAAGTGAATGTATGATCAGTGTGATGGTCAATTTGGATGTATTCATCTTTTGGATGTGTTTAAGTCGACGTACGAAGTTAATGTAAGATCATAGTAAGGGTCGATTAGATGTATTCATCATATGACACTTAAGTGCTGAATTAGATTTAGGGTATTAGTTTTAACACCCCTAAATTAATCTCCCATCCTCCTTAATTTATGCACCAAAATGTCTCAAATACCCTTAAAATTTAATTTCATTCCAAACATATCCCTTTTCCTACCTTATCACTACTATCATCTCATGGTTTTCTTCGTTGCCACGCTTCACACTTAATATATGTGAAAACATTTGGGATACTTTGTAAGTGCGAACCGAGGTATGTTCATTCTCTCTTCATCTTCTTCCTTTCGTTTTAAGCGTTTCACACTTAATTAGTGAGTGTGAAACATTTTCCCACTTAGTGAGTCACAGTTAGTAAGTGTGAAAATTTCATTTTATCACTGTTGTTCGTATTTCACACTTTAGAGTGTGAATTTGGTTTGTAGTTCACACTTTGGAGTGAGAAATAGTTGTTCCGCTCACACTCTAAAGTGTGAAATTTACTTGTTTACGAATTTTTCTTTTTTGATTCTTACTCTTTTCCCTTTCAGGATAGCTAATCATGTCTCATGTGCTCATTGAGGAAGTCGATAATGTGGCTGAAGGGGTTCATATCAAGGTGAATAATGTGAAAGAAGTAGATAATGAAATGGATGCTATGAAAGAATGAGGTCCATATTGAAATGAAAATATAAAAAGGGTTCGGCTAACATGGAGCCCGAAAATCGGGCTCCAAAATTGGATCCCGGTGTTTGACCGGTGATCAACCTTAATTTCATTTTTCAATTTTTTTTTTTAAAAATTATTGATTTACATTAAAACTTAATTAATGAACAAATCTCAATTTAATTAATCAGACCAACCTCTCTTTTCTTACATGTACTCACTCAACTTCACCATTCTTCAAATCTTCCTTGTGCCATCATCGAATCCTCATCCTCACCATGCCATCATCAACCCATCTGCATCTTCATTCTTCCATGAAAAAATTTCATCTTCTCTTATTTGGGTTACATTTTATTTTGAAAAAAAATCATGCAAAAGCCCTGAAATCCCAAACCCATAATTAAGAACAAAAAACCATACCTTCAAACCCATAAACAATAACAAAAATCTTAAATCCAGACTTTTTTTTTGCAGCAGCAAACAATAAAAGGAAACTGTGAAACTAGTCATCACAGGTAAAATCATCAGGGCCGTTCAAGAAGAAGGAAACCTCCCCGAAGCCTTCTGGAAAAAAACACATCAGGGCCACCACGAAATCAGACCCGCTCACCTTCTCCACCCTCTCCTCCAGTTACTCTGATTTCTGTCTAGAAGAAGAAACACAAGGTTCAAGAAGAAGGGAACCTCGCAGATCTGCTTTTTTTTCCTTGTTTTGTCTCAGATCTGTATTTTTTCCTTGCTCTGTCTCAGATCTGTTTTATTTGTGGGAAAAAAATGGATCTTGCCTGGTATTCTTTTCATGAAGGTTGAAGGTAAAAGGAAGAGGTTGTTGGTCATGAAGGCAAAGTGGAGGACTTGGGTCATTGGTGGCAATGAAAAAGGCCTTTACTTGGAATATAAAAAAACTGAAAGCACAAAGATATGATTTTTGTGATTTAAAATAATGAGAATAAATTTCTGGGTGTCAAAAGAACGAGGTGAAGATCCGAACTGTGCTTATCGGGAGAATTTTTGGGGGATCCGATGAAGGTGTTGCGGTTGAGGTGGTTGAAGAATGAGAACGGGGGGAAAGGGGTTTGTTTACATTTGAAGAGGGGGTTTGTTTAAGATTTGACAATTTGAACAATGGGTTTTGGAGTTGGAGTTGGATTGAAGGGAAAGTAGTGTTTGGAGAATGTGGGACGTGAGAATCATTAATGGAAGGTTCTGGAGATTGAGTTTGTTGTTCTGGAAAAAGTGGATGAAGGTGGATGATGATGACTTATGATGATATGAACCCAGATTTGTTTTTCTATATGAGAGAGAGAGTTGAAAGATTTTCTGAATTTGTTTTTAATGAGGATGGTGAGAGTTTGGTGATGAGAATTTGAATGGATGGATGAATTGATGAATGAGTTTGGATGGATAAATTTCTAGGTTTGAGTTTTAGGGGAAGAAGATGAAGGTGGAAGATGAAAGAAGATTAAATTTTTATTAACTTTTATTATAATTTTCTAATTAAATATTTTTTTTTTAAAAAAAAGTTTTTTTTTTTTAAAAAAGTGAAGGGTGATAGCAGGTCAAAAACGTGGCTTCAAAATTGGAGCCTGAAAAATAGGGCTCCATGGTAGCGGGACCCATATAAAAAAACCAAAAATTATTTTTAAAAATAAAATTTTTAACAGTTCAATAATTCACACTCTTGAGTGTGAAATTTAATTATAAAAAAATAAATATTTAAAATTAAAAATAAAATTCTTAACCGTTGGTTCATTCACACACTTGAGTGTGGAATTTGAAAATGTTTCACACTCTTGAGTGTGAAATGAAAATATAAAAAAACGAAAAATTATTATTTTTAAAACTAAAATTCTCAACAGTTCAATAATTCACACTCTTGAGTGTGAAATTTAATTATGTTTCACAGTGATTTACATATGAACAAGTTTCCTTGATACACAAGTAACTGGGCAACATAATATCCAATACATAAGCAACTGGTCAATATATGGTTACAAATCAACATAATATCCAACAAATCAACATAATATTCAATTTCCAATATCCAACGCGCGGTGGTGGCGGCGTGGTGGGTCGGCGGGTTTCTCTTCAGTGGCGGCTGTGGGTGACAGATTTGCGTTGCTCGAGTGGTGGCTGTGGGTGAGAGAGCGTGGTTGGTGGCGGCGTGGTGGGTCGTCAGCGTCGTGGCTGGGCGGCGAAACGTTTCACTTCAGCGGCGTGGTGGGTCGTCGGCAGCGTGGTGGTCGTAGGCGTCTTGGTGGGTGGTTGCGGCTCACTTCAGTGGTGGCTGTGGGTGAGAGAGGAGACTTTGTGAGAGAAGAATGAGTGAGAGAGAGGGAAATCTGAATATTAGGGTTAGGATTATTGGTTATAAGAGAGGGCATTAAAGGAATTTAGAAAAAAGGAGGGTGTGAGATTATTAAGGGGGTGTTAAAACTAATGCCCTTAGATTTATTCATCTTATAATGTGTCTTTGTTTAAAATGTGGAACACCCATGAATGGAAAATGCGTAAAATTTGAAAATAGACATATGCCATGATATAAGATAGTCAATTGATTGAGATTGCATAGATTTTTTTTATTTGATTTAAGTTTTGTTAAGATTTGCTAGATTTTTTACCCTAACTTCCAATTTTTTTATCTAAATTTTCAATTCTTCTTCATAACTAAAGACAGGTTAACATTATCTCGTATTACATGACACTATCATGTGGAACTTAATGTATATTTTTTTCTTCATAAATAATTAGAAAATCTCACCTATTGGTAAATATAAAGAAAGAGATAAACATAAAATTTTAATAGTCTGGTGTTAATTATCCACATGAGAGGCACATCCAAGTTAAACTAATGGTAATGGTAATGGTAAATGGTAATGATTTTTTAAAATGTGCTTTTACTTTTGTTGGTTCAAATAGTTTTGGGTTTAGGTAGTTGTGTGAGTTAGCTAAAAAACCAATGAGAAATCAATGTAATGATTCTCTAATTAATCAAACGATTATTTGAGGGAGATTATGTTTCTCAATGCAGGTTCCTAAGATACTCTAAAGAGAGTTTCATAATTGCTAATTAGATATTGAAGATGAAGTAGATCTATATAACTAAAGGTAACGACTAAAATGAGTAAGTAAAAGACTTAAAGGTTGAAAGAGAGTTTCATTATTTCTAATTAGATATTGAAGATGAAGTAGATCTATATAACTAAAGGTAACGACTAACATGAATAAGTAAAAGATTTAAAGGCTAAAAGTAAATGTTGAAAATAAAGGCTGCAATATGATAAAAATCTAAAATAAAGTAAAGTGCTAGAAAAGTAAAAGAATGAAAGTAAATGACTTAGGCAATACATGATATTTGTAGATTGTATTGATTGTTTAATTTGAATTGTTTTCTTTTATAAATGACCCTTCCGTATTTATAAGGAGTAATTCGGCTAACTACGTATAACAACAAGCCAAACCCATGTTCTGCTTCTCGCAAACCCTCATAAATCGTGAGGTGTTAGTGTTTTACCTTTCATAGCCAGCCTGGAAAAAAAAACTGTAAACCGGTTTTTTTTATATCGGTTGGTCCAATAGTGAGAAAATACACTTCCTATTATTAAGAGACTGGATTTGTTGCTATTGCGCCCGTGAGAATATTCTAAAAGCTTTGAAATATCTTTTCCTTTCTGTCCAAACTTCTGAATCTGTCCACAAACCTTGTTCAAGTACATCATTATTCCCACTTAGCCGTTTTGTCTGGTCGTACTAGCGGACCTCGACTGTTCTTTTAACGAATAGTCATTATACTGTGGTTATTTTGTCTTTTAGACCGACAAAGTAGTCGTTACGGATTTTTAGGTGCTAACAACTTTAAATAAAAAAATAGCACAATGTATATTAATAAGTGATTAATTCAAGTGGTAGATGATTAATTATCTTTATCTGAAGTTTCAAATTTGTATAAGAAAGAATTTGAGTAATGATTTATTCACACCTCACTTTCTTTTCCATCTCATTTCCACACATTTTATTTCAATATCTCTCCTCATTTCCTATCACATCATATATCATCAATAATCAATAATAATAATACTATTAAAAGAGCAAAGGTTCAAAGGACCAAATGCTGAGATGTCAGCTCCTCATACATTCTGCTTTTTCATGCATTCTTAGAATTAGTGGAATTCCACATGTCAAACTAACAGCCCTTCTCACATCTTCCCTGTACACGTGGCATCTACATAACTTTGCTGATTTTTTTTAAAACAACCCCTCTCCATCCTCTCCCCCACTATCTTTCCCTTATTATTAATAACTCATCTCTTCCACTATTTTCTTTGAATTTAATTGCTGCCCCATTTACGATGGCTCCCCCATTCACGATGGCTTTAGTTATTCTTTTTATTACTTTCAAAAAATAATTATTCTTTTTATCAATCAATTGTTATATTCGTAATTTAATATTTTTTATCAATCCATTATTTTTTTTGTGTATCAATCTTTTCTATATTAATTTTTTGAAAGTATCTTTTCTATATTAATATATTTGGATCCTTTTTATTTTCTGAAATTATGGGTTTAAATAAATTTATGATATTTTTTAATTTACAATTTATCTCAAACTTTTCAGATGTGATTCACTTAATAATTTGTTACATATCAAACTTTTGTACCGTAATATATTTGGATCCTAATTTACTTTCAGAAAATATGGATTTAAATAAATTTATAATATTTTAATAGTATTATTGATTATTGATCGTTGATTGATACCTTGGAAATTAACCAGACTCCCATTCTAAACGTTTCTCTCTCCCCAACGTAAGCTGCACTCAGACATTAAACAGAGCTCTATTCCCATCATCCTTTCCCCACCATCATTTCCCCCTAATCAACTCAAACACGCGTGATGCTTCTCCCTAAATATGGCGATCCAAATCCTGTGGATGTTTACCCAAGGTGGCCATTTATTTGATTCCAGCCGCCCCTCAACCTTACCCGAGGTTAGTTTTCGGAACTCTAAATCCCTAATTCATTTCATTAAACCCTAATTCGAATTTGGGGGTGCTACCATCCTCTCTCTAATTCCCCTATTTAAAGACCATCTATGCTGTTGAATCCATCATCCTCCGCCTTTTATTTCCTCAAGAACATTCCGCTATAATTCATTAGTTGACATTCTGCTATAATTGTATTCCCCTTTGTTGTATTATATATGATTTAATCCAAATATTATTCTAGGGCTGGAAAATCCATGCTACTGTCCGGAAGTCCCTGGCGTATAGGTTTCAGCCTTTGATCACAGAGGGTCGTGTCTATCAGATATCGTACTTTAGTGTTGGTGAAAATGGTGGCGAGTTCAGGACAACAACGCATACCTATAAGGTTAACTTTGAGATGCACACCACTGTGAGATTGGTCACAAACACTCCTATAACCATGAGTCCTTATTCTTTCACTCCTCTTTCTGACATCCGGTTCAATGAACTAGATTCATCTTATCTGATAGGTTCAAATCTTTTGCAAACTCTGAATTCCCTTATTTTGTTTTTAGATTGAAATTTCTATTATTGATTCTTATTTATTTAACAACCTTTTACTTCAGATGTTATTGGGATTCTTACTGGGTCCCGTGGCGAGCAAGAATTTGAAAACGATGGAAAACTACAAAAGCGAATTACTCTTGAGCTTTTTCAAGATGGGTGAGGCAACATTCCTATGATTTATTAAACTTATTGATTATTCTGTTGCTTTTTATATATGTGCTTAAATAATGTTTGAGATTTACGATGTGCAGTGTTCGTCTTGAGTGTGCATTCTTTGGAAAATATGTACCAGAGATTCTTGGACAATTAGCATCCGGAGATATGACTAATGCAGTTGTTGTTGTGCAATTTGCAAAGATTAAACCATTCAGAGGTTGTCACATGATATATTTGCTCATTATGCAGTCTGTACTAAATTTATATATTGTTTTAACATGTATTGTGCATGTCAGGGATACCTAGCATTCAAAATGTGTATGGAGCTACAAAGATCCTGTTTAATCCTGATGTTGAAGAGGCAGCTCCACTTTGTGAAAGGTTATTTATTGTTGAAAGCATTGGTTCTCATGTGTTGTCCAGTATAGTAACTGAAATGCTGATTTTTTCCTTGCAGGTTTTTTGAACTGAATGACCCTGCATCCCAAGTCTTGAGTCAGCTACAAGACTCTTGAAAAGATCCCATTGCTGAAGATTTCTTGAACCTTACTGAAGGGAAGACAATTGAGCAGATAAAGGTTTTAACAGAGGTATTTTTTCTTATAATAAAGTTAATTGTAATATTTTTATTAATTCTGACTATGCTTACATTAATTTTCATGTATGTCTTTATTCTTCAGAAGTCTACATGTGTTGTCCTGGCTACAGTTAAGTTCATTCCTGAAGGTCCTTGGTGGTATCCCGCATGCAAGTGTAACAAGAAGGTGTATTCCGCTGACGGAATGTTTTTCTGTGAGAACTGTGTTCGCCATATGGTTTTATCAATCCCCAGATATAAGCTGCAAGTCAGAGTTGTTGATACCTCAGAATCAACAACCTTTATTTTCTTTGATCAAGAGGCATCTGTCCTTCTTAATAAACCATGTGCTGCTTTAGGTAAAGAACCAACCAAGGTAAGTAATGTACTATTAACTCTTTTATTTATATGAATTCGTTATGGGGCTGATGTTTATTCATTTTTCATTTTTTAGGATCCTGCTGATTTTGATGTTCCTGCTGATATTTTGGAACTCATTGATCAAACATTTCTATTCAAAATTGAAGTCAATAACAACTCAAACTCAATATTTGAACCATCGTACTGAGTTAATAAAATTTGCTCTGACTCAGAGGTTATGTGTCAGTTTCAGGCATCCCTTCCCTCTATTGATGGTTTTTCTCCATTATTGATTATGGGGACCCCTACTTCAGTGCTGAAGGGTGAATCTTCATCTTCAAGGATAGTGAAGGTAAACTTTACTTAGAATTCAACTTCAGTTTTTGATGTAATTGTTTCAATGATTGTTAATTTAAATTTTGAAATAAATTCAGGATCTTAATGCCGAGTTTGTTAATGCTGGAAATTCCAAGATTGTGGAGACGTCTAATTCTCCTGCTGTTGACTTGAGTTCGGATACTCAGCGAATCTATGTTGTCTCTTCTGATCCAACTCCAAATGTTAAAGTAAATTTTTTAGAAGTTATAATTATGCTTCTTAAATTTATGTTTATTATTAAGTTCTCTTTTGTACATTGATATTTATGTATTCTATTTTAGATTGTTGGAGATAAGTCTGCAAAACATGATATGACACTAAAAGAAATTGAACCTGCTGTTGAATTGGACATCAATAAGGCTGTTGAGTCTGATGGTTCCCCCACCTCTCAATCTCCTCGAGCTGCTGTTGTTCCCCTTGCTTGCATTAGTTCAACTAAGAAATCTACTAAAACATATTTGAAGTCTAAGGAAAAGGTTTATAAAAGATATTACTGTTTTTCCATTTAATTGTTTCCTGACTTTATATACAGCAAAGTAATTGAATCGTTATCATGTCTCTTTATATTGTAGAAGAATAGTGTTGGTGATAAATCTGCTGAAGCTATCCAAGTTGCTGAAACTGCTAAAGAGCCTGAAGTGGATATCTCTGTTGAAAGCCAGATTTCCCCTCCCTCCAAGCGTCCATCACCCCCTGATGCTGAAGTTGTTGGAGTCTCAGTTGCTGGCAAGAAACCCCTGAAAGCTTTGAAAAAGGAGAAGATCTGTAGATTGTTTTTTGTTGTGTTGGCTGTTTTGATGTTTTGTTATTGTGGTTGTCTTTTCAAGATGTTAAGTGTGTTGTTTTGTAGTCCTGGATGTTAGTTATTTCGTCAGTGTGGTGTTTTCCGATTTTCAATTTCATTTCAATCTTAATGTTCAATCTGCCTATTATTAGTATGTTTTGGGATGGCAGATTAGTTTATTTAGGTCTCTATTTTGTTGTCTTTTGGTCTGAACGAAAATGAATTGAATGAAAGAAGAAGTTATTTCGAGTCTCAAATTCCATTTTACCCTGTTTGTTTTATTATTTATTGTTTTTGCAAAAAATGTTATTCATAACCCTTTATCGGTTCATGATACTCCAAAAATAAATTACAATTTTATATTGTTTGTTAGATTGAAACTCCCCCATAATGAAATCATACCCTAAGTTTATATCATTCATTGCGACATAGTGTAGAACCTCAAATTGTTTTCATAATGGAGTTGTTCTTATTTGATGGTTTATTCAAAAGAATATCATTGCATGATTTAATCTATACAGGTGTATGCTCTTCTATTCATGGCAACCGTTTAAATATTTTGGTCAATTGGTGTAAATTTATGTTTTTTTAGAAGTCGTCGTCATATTGTTGCGCTGGTTTATACTTATTTATTTATTTATAAAGTATGAATTGATTGATATATACTCCGCCGTGCAACGCACGGGTGAAAAATCTAGTATTATTCATTTCTCAATTTATCTTTCTATTTATTAAGGTAAAGGTGGAAAAATAGTGTCAACAACTCATTATTGGAAAAAATGACCAAAAGTGCTACTCTATTAATTGTAAGTTGAATGTTTGTTAATATGATGTAGAGTTGACTCTAGCAAATGTCATGATTGGAGAAACATCATTTAAATAGATGCAACAAAATCATTGAAACTTAAAAATGTAACTCATCAATCATCCTATACTATACTAGATCACATCTATACTAGATACAAGGCAGAGGTCCATTATCAAGACAAAAATCCGACGTGTCAGCTTATCAAGCATCGTCCAGGTGTCATATTCTTAGCAACGCGTTTCCACCGCTTAACGTTTGGTCATTTTCATGTGTCTACGACATCTCGCTCCGGAGAGCTGGATTTGCCACCCCAACCATTAGATTTCACACCCCTAATTTTCGGATTTTAAAGTTCCGAATTATTTCGGAATCTTAGATTCCGAAATTAATTCATCTAACACCACACTTTTGAGTAAAAAACCACACTTTTGAGTAAAAAAGTGCTTCGGAAACCTTATTTCCGAAATATTTCGGAAACTGAATTTCCGTAAGTGGGGTGACATTTCTAATGATTGGGGTACCAAATCTAATGATCCTCGCTCCGTTCTCGGTTCCATTATCTGAAGTTTTTCCCACATTTGTGTATTTCTGATGTTTGTCCCACTTTCAAATTAGATCCTCGACCTATGTTGTTCCAGACATGTGATTTTTCCATGCTATAAATTACGCGTTATGGTTGCTTCTAAAAACCACTCAATCATCGACATAGCTTTTCATTATCTTTGTACTGAGTTTGAGATTTGAGATGGAAGCTGTTTTTGAAATTCAAATTGAATATCTTTAATCTCTCTCCATATTTGTTTTCAAATTCTGGATCTCTCTCAAAAAAAAATTCCTCTTCCTGCTCCGGAAACCCTCTTCTCTGTTCTCCCCTCAATTTCGGCACTCACCTCACCTTCCTTCTCTGCTACCGGTGGCGCCAGATCATCAACGGCCGTGCATACCTTCCTTGCACCGCCACCGCAACGAAACTCTCCCTCTCTCACTCCCAGCCGCTCTCTCTCTCCCTCTGCAGATGTTCAACCGCGCCCAGATCGCCAGATCTCGCGCGTCCTCTCCCTCTGCCACTGTTCCTCCGTTGCGCCGCCGCTCAGCCAGTTGCAGCCCGCGCCGCCGGACCGCCGCCTCCAAGCCACGCCTCCTCCACTTGCAAACCCTCCAGCCAACGCCTCCTTCATCTTGTGTGTCGAAGCCACACACATCAACTTTCAAACCCCGGTGCTTCCGAAATATCCATCGGTAAGATCTTCTCCTCCTCCCTTTTGCTCATTTATCTTTGACCATTTTCTTCTTTCAATCGTTTTTGTTGTTCTTCTTCTCATTTGTTATCATATATCAGAACAAGAGAGAGTGTGTGGGAATGGCCCGTGCAAACATGTGAAACCTTGTTTGTTCTTATTTCAAAGAACTGAACGAAAGAAAAAAGGGCTTGAAGATGGAAGATGGTGAATTGTGAAACCTTCCCATGAACGGTAATGTCCTCTTTGTTGTTGAACAATCCGTTTTATACACGGTGATGTGCAAAGACAAGTGTGCTATGAAAACAAATAGAGATGTCATTTGAGATTATTTATTTGAAGGATAATATTGATCTTCTTCATCTTATAATTCCATTGCTTCTATATTTGTAGGTATGTACATAGTTACCAAAGCTATTTGTGGAACCATGCAGCAAGTACAAGGGTGCAAAAATATGGTAATGTGATCTTCAATAGTTTTCAATGCCCACAGTGTTTTCACGGTCATTGTAACTTTAAATTATAGAAATGCTTAACTTTGTGCAGGTTCGCTTTGTGTTGTGTGATCTTTCTTTTCAATGCTTAACACATTTCCTGGTTCCATTTGTTTGGATTTTCAAGTGAATCAAGTATTCTAATGTGATTGCAGGATGGGGAACTAATGAGGATCTGATCATATTGATCTTGGGTCATCGGAATGCTGCTCAAAGGAAGCCTATAAGGGAAACTTATGCTGAAACTTATGGAGAAGATCTTCTCAAGGCCTTGGACAAAGAGTTGACAAGTGACTTTGAGGTACAGAAAAGTGTAGGTCAAATAGTTATGAAAGATCTAAAACCAAACCAAAATGGTATGTCTTTAGACATTATTTGTGAAATGAGTCACATCATTGTTTAGATCCTCATAATCAAACCCAACTAATTGGTAAAGGCCTTTATTGTAGTTGTTGTTGATACCTGTGGATGTACCTGTACATGCCTAGATGTGCAATATTTAATTGATTGTGCAACATATCACACTGATTTTATCTTAAAGCCTAAGTCCTGGTTAATTGAAATTTAAATACATTGGTATAGTTAAAACCTAGCTAAAGGGCTAACTAGCCAAGAAGACTTAATAAGCTGATTAACTGTGTGACATGATGTCAAATTGTTTCGTAATGAGAACTGATTATATCACTAAATGCATATTATTTTGAGTGTATGAAACTGATATGCACTGTGAATTTTCTCCTCACTAGAGGCTGGTTCACCTTTGGGCCCTTGATTCCGCTGAACGTGATGCATTTTTGGCAAACGAAGCAACTAAGAGATGGACGTCAAGCAATCAGGTGCTGGTGGAAAAAGCCTGCACTAGGTCCTCTGAACAATTGTTTGCTGCGAGAAAGGCTTATCATGCTCTTCATAAGAAGTCTCTTGAGGAGGATGTTGCTCATCATACAACAGGGGACTTCCGTAAGGTACTGATTCTTGACCATAAACTTTAACAAGTTGAAATGAACATTGAATACTCATGTTGCTTATATGTGTAATTCTTGGCCTATAAACGGTAAATATATAACATTGATGACTGAATAAAACTTTGTGATTGTGTATTCACATAATTGGCTTGTGATTTTTCATTTGTTCCATGGCCTCTTATTTTATAGCTGCATACTGATCACACATTACTCAATGAAATTTTAGCAAAACTAAGCTGGTTTTTGGAGTAGAGTTAGACTTAATCCAAATTCTAATAAATGTGGCAGTACCACAAAGCTGATCCGAAGGATGAGTACCTGTCTTTACTGAGAGCCAGTGAGCCACTGTCAAGTGCTTGGTCTGTCCTGAGAAGTACTTTGAGAAGTTTATTCGTTTGGCTATCAACAAGCGAGGAAGGAGCCCTTACAAGAGTGGTGGCCACCAGGGCGGAGATTGATTTGACGGAGCGACGGTGTGCTTATGGCAGAGGTACTATATAATGTGCTGCTTTGTTGTTACATGTTAATGTTTTTTCGGCTGTGTTGTCTTCCTATGTTAAATAAATTGACGATATTAGCACACTTGTGTGGGATATTGAATCTTAAGAGTTGATTGAGTTCCAAGTCTATTCGGAATACTGCAATGTATGTGTGATTTAGATTTTGTAAATCAGAACATTGACTTTAGGGTCATTTTACAATATGGTTGTGTTGGCATGTGCTCACCTCTCTTTTGTGTCTTACGTTGGTTCAGGTTGTTTGAGGGTATGATGGGAGCAGGGTAGAGGTCACGTTTTCTGTCTTTCTACTGCTGTTTTGACATGTGTGTGTGCAATTCTGGGTTTAGTTCAAGTTTTTGTGTGAGTTTTGGCATAGTTGGGACTATGTTTTTTATGCACTGGCTGGGAGGTTTGAGATGGTTATTGGGGGGGGGGGGGGTTTGGGTTTAGGCAGGGGCCAAGGGTAGGTACTGGTGTTATTATTTCTATGAAGTGGTGTGGTAGAGGGATGGTATCAAGCTTACGGCTTTTGCCAAATCTAAGGATGTGGCAAAGTCATGAATTAAAGGTTTTTTGGTAGGGCCTGTTGTTTTGATGTGGCAAAGTCATGAATTAAAGGCCTTTGGTTAAAAAATTGGAAAAGATTCTTAGAGTTTATTTCATGAGTATTATACAAGTCAGATATAGTTAAACTTGAGGTGGCCTTTAATTTTTTAACTTGGCCATTCTTTGCTACATCAGATGCTGATAAATTTATGTTGTTTCCCAACTCCTCCATAGACTACTTGATCAATTCCATCTCTATAAGGTTTTTCAATTATGAATGCATGTAGGATTTGATGTCTGTGCTGATAGTTTTTCAATTACTCATATTTTCATCAAAATTTTGTGCTTATTCTGACTGTTTAAGCAGCAATGTCGTGAACAAACAATTTGCTCGACCAATACCTCAGGTTGTTAAGCATCCCCAAAAAACTGTGGGTTAGACTTGGAGTTGAATATCAGGTGATCACAAAAAGGAAGCGTTCAAGATTGGCTCTTCAGCAAGGAGAGCTAGAAGTGATAACTGTTGCGTATGTGATAAATTTGGAAGGAGTAGATTAATTTCAGGCATGGCCAACTGTGTGGTTGGAAACTTTAGAGAATGTTATGATGAGTGGGAAGGGGATGACTATGGTCTATATCCAGCCATGTTAATAATTCAATATCATACAATATCTTATGTTGTACCATTATATTGTTAATATATTATTTTAAAGAAAATAATAGTAAAAATATGCCACTGAAAATATTAGAAAATTTTACCATATATGTTCTACATTTATTTATTTTTAAATTATAGTGTAAAAAGCTCCAACGGGAATGAACATTTACATCAAAATGCTTTCATATAAAAATTACATTTTAATAAATTTCAATATTTTTTAATAATATATATATGCTTTAGGATAGAAAATATATAAAAGTATAAAAACCTGATAGTGAAAGTATGCTGAACAACTGACAAATTTTTAAATATATATTAATATGTATTGATTTATATTTTAATTACGGAATAAACAGGTCCAACGGGAGTAACATTTTACATGAAAGTAATTTAATATTAAAAAAACTTTAGTGCAAAAAAATTAAACTCATAATTTAACTGTGCATGGCAATTGGCAATGGTTGCTGTATTTTGGACAATGGTTGCTGTATTAATTAAAATGCAATGGCAATTGCTGGACTGTTCCTTACTACTTCCTTTTATGTTTGATATTATATACGAGTAATGATATATACACACCTCATCTTTTAAACACTCCATCTCCACATCTTTTTATTTCTATCTCTCTCCTCTTATCATCTATCACATCTCATACTTTATTTCTCTTACTTTTTCTTTTCTTTCTATCTCTCTCCTCATTCCACCTCAAAGAGAGGCCACCTCAAAGAGAGATGTGAATGAAACATTATTCATTATATACGTCAGAGATATGTTGTTTTACACAATTTGTGGTAACACACCCACCGTGCTTTGCACGGGCTTATATACTAGTGATTAAACAACATCTACATTTCTTTGTCGGCAATGATAACAAATCTCATCAACTAACTACCTATCTATTGGCAAGAAAGATCCTCATTTACAAGTATTAATCATTCACTTTTGATGATGTATTAAGCAAAATGACATTGTTGTAAAAAAAAAGGAAAAGGAAAAAGCCCCATGCCGTTAACATATAGCTCAAAAGTCAAAACAAAGAAACCGCTTTCCTTAAACATCACACTATAGAGAGAAAACGACGTCGTTGCAAACCTGCCACCGCACTAGGAATTTAAAACCCCCACCAATCACCGATCGCCGCCTTCAGTTACGACGGTGAATCAATCTTGCTCGTTCGTTCGTATCAAACCCTTTCCTCACGAATCTCCCTCTCAAATCGCCGATACCCAGTTCAACCAATCGAACCAAAATCCCAAAAAGACCTAATTTTTACACTCGCGGTGGTTACCCAATAGCGTTTTCCAATCTGGGTCGAATTCATTTCGAATTGCAGTTACTGGGTTGTGGATCTTATGGTTTAGCGGAATGGAAGAAAGTGAAGGTGTGAATTGTTTTAGTGAAAGCAGAAGCTCCAGTGAGAGTCGACCTCCGAATCCAAATCCCAATCCTTCGATTGCTTCTGCTTATCGCCAATGCCAGCGTTCTGACCCTGCGGTTTTGCATTGCAGGAAATCGCTTGTTCGCCATGCTTCTCTTGTAAGCTTCTCACCTCTCAATGTTTTCCAAAGAAATGAGATTTTTTTTTATATGTATTAAGCAATAGCATGTTCATTGTGCTGATTGTTTTACTAGAAATAGAATAGTTACAGGATTTGGTAATTTCTTATTTGATGCTATATGTGGAAGTTTTATCATTGCTTCCCTTTTCTGTCCATTTGTTACTTTGATGCAATGATTGTCTTTGAAATATTGTAGCAAAAGAAAACATGTTGAGTGGTATATGAAATGAAAGTCTTTTTAGCTTATGGTTTATATTTCTTGCATTATCAAAAAAAATCTAGGATTAGGATAGGAGGAGATTTTGTTGGGAAAAAGTAATGGTATACAACGACGGTGGGTTGGAGTGGTCAGATTAGGCAAGTAGTAAATTAGACAACGACATCATGTACAATTTATTAATTTTCTTTTTCATAAAGCTTACATTTTAATCATGGTTATTGATGACTGCTGTGAGTAGTGTTATTTATGGATTTCAAGTTTCTTTCTTTCTGCACTGATTTTTTTTTTTTTTTTTATCTTTCTCAATGTTTTCATTTTTGAATGTGTTATTCTAAATTTTTATGGCAAAATCAGCAGACAACAATCAAGCTTTCTGAGGTATGCTCTGAGCCAGGGAATGTTACTGAAGATTGTCAGTCTGATTTCCTTCCAAAGCTTCGTTCTGGAGGATGTGCTGATATGGGGTTCCGGTCAAGTATGGAAGACGTATATGTTTGTGTTGACAACTTTATGCAGGACCAACTGCTCAAGAGCCATATTGATGGGCCCAGTGCATTCTATGGGGTATATCTCTACTATTGGGCTATTGGCCCTTAAATTGATTGGACTACTGATTATTTTGCGGATGAATTTTGGTTTTTCTGTGTCCTGTTGTGCTATTATTTTCTATCCTCCCCCTTTTAACTCTTATTTTCTGCATGCCTGATGGTGTATGTTTTATTGTTTTTTGCTAATCTTTGTTCATATGCTAATCTTCTCTGGTAGCCGTGTGTTGCTTTACCTGTTGTGTGGACCAATGTGTCTAAACACATTTTAGACATACCATTGCTAGTGGTAGTGCTTTTAGAGCTGACAGGAACGGAGAAGTTTGTGTATGTTGCTTGCATTTGTTTGTAAACTGCTTGCAAAAGTTAATTAACATCATATGGCCAATGGCTTGGTCAGGTGTTTGATGGACATGGTGGAAAGCATGCTGCTGACTTTGCTTGTCATCATTTGCCAAAGTTCATTCTTGAGGATGAAGGTTTCCCAAGAGATATTGAAAGGATTATTGCTTCTGCCTTTATGCAAACCGACAATGCCTTTGCAGAAGCATGTTCTCTGGATGCTGCCCTTGCATCTGGCACCACTGCATTGGCTACTCTTGTTATAGGAAGGTCAGGGTTTTGATATTCAATAGTATGTTTGTACATCATTTTTTTTACCCATAGTGCCAAATGTTTGTCAATTATTCTTCTTTGAGCCAGTTTCCACCCTTTTTTAGTAAGTACAAAAGCCAGAAATCATTGGAATGAGGTTAAGAGCATTTTGGCCTAGACAGAAAATGACCCACATCCATGCTCCTCCTTTTCCAAAACAATACTGACATGACATCAGTTTTAAGTACCTTTGGTAAGTTGCTTGTTGATTGTAGTTTCTGATTGCAGGTTGCTAGTGGTGGCAAATGCTGGAGATTGTCGAGCAGTGCTGTGTCGTCGAGGAAAAGCAATTGAAATGTCAAGAGATCATAAACCAATCTGCAGCAAAGAAAAGAAGCGTATTGAGGGATCTGGTGGCTATGTCTATGATGGATATCTTAATGGGCAACTTAATGTTGCTCGTGCTATTGGTGACTGGCACATGGAAGGAATGAAAAGCAAAGATGGTGGACCACTCAGTGCAGAACCTGAACTCATGACTACCAAACTCACTGCTGAGGATGAATTTCTCATCATAGGTTGTGATGGGATTTGGGATGTATTTAGGAGCCAAAATGCTGTCGATTTTGCTCGGCGCAGGCTTCAGGAGCACAACGACCCAGCCTTGTGCAGTAAGGATCTGATTGATGAGGCATTAAAGAGAAAGAGCGGAGACAATTTATCTGCTGTTGTGGTTTGCTTCCATCAACAGCCACCACCTAACTTGGTCGCACCACGCTCTAGGGTGCACCGGAGCTTCTCTGCTGAAGGTTTGAAGGAGTTGCAAAGCTTCCTGGACAGCTTGGGTAATTGAATTGGCACAAGTCCTTTTGCTTCCTTGTTGATTTTTCTTAGTGTACCTCTTTCTGAGAATTAAGATTCACTTGTAATTGTAGATTTAGGATGAGAGAACACTTTGACTGTATCATATGCGGCACCTAGTCAACGTTTAAGTTACTGGTTCTGGTTCATTCTAATTACGTTTTTGTATAATCAATACAGCTTCAGGGCTTGTTTTGTTTTGTTTTGTTCTGTGGACTACAAGGGGCACACACCTTGGCAGTGACATGCTGTTTTGCCCAATTAAAAAAAATGGTTTACCCCTTGGACAAACTTACGTTTGTGTTTGTGCTGTTGTCCAATAAAAACTGAGCTACCAATTTCTTAAAATTTTGCTAATGTGATAAGTGATAACTTCCTCAACTTTTGCTTTCCAACATGTTCTAATTGGACAGTAAAAACTATACATATGGAACTGTAAGCAAGTTTTGTCCTTCCCCCTATCCCCGGATTTTGTGAGATCATGCTTGGAAGGCATGTTCTTGTGGGAGGGAAATGATAGGTTAACTAAATCATGTCACATGTTTCTATAATCTATGCCATTGCCCAATAGCTTTAACAAATTAAGAATATCACATGAGAATCAGTAAGTTTATCTGATTTTCTATATACCCCTTCAAGTTCAACAAAATTCTGGAATGTGATCCATTTACAATACAAATTGTACAAAATGCTCATCTCTTTTGGAAATTGAAAGCCTTAATTGAAAAGGCAAAGGTGATTCCAAAGACTAGTGAAAAGCCAACCACCATAGCTGCAGCTACACCTTTGAAATCATCTCTATACCCAAAATAAGTCCTCACAAACTCTTGCACAGTCTCTCCAGTCTCCATCCGTTCTTGTATATCACCGAATTGTGAAGTAACCAATCCATATAGGGTCCAAGAGATAGGACAGATCCAGAAGAACCATCTCCACCATACTGGCGCCCTCTGTTACATATCAAGATTTTATTAGCCTTTCTGAGTTACTGTCAATGTGTACATAGTTTAATATCACAAATGAAGCTAAAGGGACACTGAAACTTACTGGTCTGGGAATCACAAATCCTGAGAAAAGGTTCCATGTCAAGTAGAACCCAAAAGAAACTATAGCAGCAACATTGTGATCTGGGGTAGCACCCACAAGCATCATTCCGAAGAAGGTGAAGTACAAAAATGTGAAGAACATGAAGAAGAGATACCAGAAGAACTTGGTTGTAGTCCACTCAAATCCAATCATGGAATACACTATAACCCCATATATCAGGGTCTGTGTGAGTATGTGTGGGATCTCAACAGCAACCTGAATATTTCAACAGTGTCAGTCTCACTCAACCACATAATCAATGTTAACAGTTTAATTAGTAGTTAAAGTTAATATTTCCTAGTCATTTACATGAGTAACTTCATTCATACCTGTCCAAATGCATATGGCAAAGCTGAGTACATTCCAGCAGCTCTTTCTCTATAAAAAACTGTTCTCTCAATGGCTACAACTGGTTGCACAGTTGTAGCATTTTGTACCCCAATGAAGAGGATTGAAGCATACATTGATCCCATAGCATTAAATAGATCTTGTTTTCGTTTCCTGCATTGGAAGAATACATGAACAAAGGCATTAAAGAACAGAACTCAGTAACAGGGTTAAGGAAATGAGGGGCATAGGTTGCAGTTTGGTACGTTTTCGAGCCTATATCCCAGAATATTGTCCCGAACAACACAGCTATGATTGTTGTGAATAAAAGTCTCACTGCAGTATATGGGGGGTTTCTCCAGTATGATAGATTCTGTTTCCAAAGGCAAGCCATGCATTGGGTTAAGAAAGATTGTGAGTACTGTGTTGCGAAGTACATGTCTTTAGACCCTGCTGCTGGTGTACTATGTTCCCTGATCAAGGCCTTGTTTCTCCTGAATGTCATTGTACAATAATGGTTAAACACAGAAAATAACAATAGCTTAAATGGCAGTGTTTCCTTCCAAAAATCTGAATCGTGATTTCCATTATGGATTTCCAATGATATGATATGGAACTTGCTTTGAATTTTAAGTTGTTCCTACCTATACAGGTCAGAATTCTTGTATGTTTCAGCGAAGTTAACTCCAAGAGCTGCTTCTTGTGCTTCTGAAGTAACCTCCAACATCCATGTGGCAGGATTATAACCATTCTTAATTTTTGGCACTCCATTGATTCCCTAAACCAAGCATGGCTTACTTAGATGGAAAAATTGATTGATAGTGCAGGGAGTATTTAGTAGTAATTCAGTAATTAGAGATAGTGCTGACCTCAAAGTAATTGATCAGATGTGAACATTGCAGGCCTAAAGGCCCAACATATATTTCCTCACCTCCACGCTTCAAGAGAAGTAGCTGCAATATCACAATACATAACCTCAACTTCTTTTTTCTCAGAATCAATTCTGGAATCCAGAAGCAACTCAAAGAATTTTCTCTCCAGAATTGATTTTGGTTTTAGAATCAATTGTAGAGTGATTTACAAACATGCTATCAGATAAAGGAAAAGGGTCTCTAACCTCATCAAAAGCATCAAATATATCAATGCTAGGCTGGTGGATTGTGCAGACCACTGTCCTCCCTGTATCTACTGTATTCCTCACAGTCCTCATCACTATAGCAGCAGCTCTGGCATCAAGGCCAGAGGTAGGTTCATCCATGAATATAATAGAAGGATTGGCAACAAGTTCAACTGCAATTGTTAACCTCTTGCGCTGCTCCGTCGACAAACCATTCACTCCAGGCAAGCCAACCAGTGCTTCTCTTAATGAAGTTAGCTCTACGAGCTCCATAACTTCCTCAATGAACATCTACAATCAATAGAAGCCATTGGAGAGTTGGTATAAGGTATAATGTCATATGTGGTGTGTGTGAGTTGTGACATGTCTGTTAATGTACTATGACCTAATTTATAAAAGAAAAGCAAAAACCAAACAAACTTTACCTGTTTGGTGGCAGAATCAACCTCGGGAGGTAACCGGAGCCACGCAGAATAAACAAGAGACTCATAGACAGTAACATGGGGAGAGTGGATATCTGTCTGTTCACAATATCCTGATATTCGAGCAAACGTTTCTTGATTTTTAGGATGCCCTGATATAGTGATTTGTCCTTGAATGTATCCTACTGTTTTCCTTCCAGACAACACATCCATTAGTGTTGTTTTACCAGCTCCACTTATACCCATTAGAGCTGTCAGTACTCCTGGCCTAAAAGCTCCATTAACACCCTTCAGAAGTTCAAGTTGATCTTCAAGAATGCCTTGCTCCTTCATTTCCTGCAAGCATAAGGGAAATGAGGATTCTTTTTTTGGAGTAGGTATCAATTGTTGAAGTATTTCCAAACGTTTTACTATTCTAATGCTATATTACAGAAAAGGTCACTGCACTTCAAGTTAAATTACTAGGAGTTGGACCTTGAATCTTATACCTGTGGCATATCCACAACATATCTAATCTCATTAAAAGTGATTGAATGAGGTGTGAAAGGAAGAACCATCCCCTTCTTCGTGTTGTGATCAGATTCACTAATGGTTCCTACTCCTGCTGATAGTGTTCTGGAAGACAAACTTCTTCGGCCTTCGTTTTCCTTAGCAGAAGAATCTTCTAATCTAGGCGACAGTTCAATGACGTGTCCGCTTCCGGCAGCATTTCTTTCAGCTAAGGTTTCTTCTGATACTAAGGCTTGTGGTTTATCAAATGGCTCAAGATAATGTAAGGCCAATGGGAAAAGGAAGTTGAATAGGAACATGTATCCAATGGAAGCTCCAACTCCAATCCAATACCAGTATGCTTCTGGGAAAATCCCACGCGACTTCAAGACCTGTACTCCTAATGGTTCTGTTGAATTAGAAGGAACCTGAAATGCAAAAAAGGTATTCATATATTTTCAAACACAGATCTAAACTGTTCATTACTTATATAGTTTATTCTTCTTGTACATTAACACGTTACACTCATTGGAATTTTGATTGTGTTGCTTACATGTGACCAACTCTTTCCGAGGAATTCATTCACAGCTATAGCATTCTGTCCATACATCATGGGGGAGACCCAGTAACCCCATAACCACCACTTCTTCACATCAACTGATGCAAAAAGTAGTTCTGTGAGCTATTGATATCAAATCACCTTGAAATAAACAATATGCATATAAGAAAATGATTCGTATACATCCGCATAGCCCAGACACCAAACACATCCAGACTTAGAAATGAAGAGAAGATACAGAAGTAATGGATGAGATATATGATGTGATGTGATAATATAGAGAGAAAAATGAGGTGTTTGTATGGTGTCTGCACTGTTCAAGTGTCCAAGTATTATTACTTATGCATATATGATGATAAAGTGCATTAGAACTTCACCTCTTGATAGGATAAATCCACCCATGACCAGAACTGCAAGTAAACCAAAGGATCCAACTGTGTTTGCAACAATAAGGTTCCTCCCAAGTGCCCCCATAAATCGAAAAAGTCCAGATGCCATTTGGTTGATACAAACTAGCAGAAAGTACTGCTTGAGGAACCTGCCATATGAGAAGCAATGTCTCATAACTTTGGTGCAAAGCAAACTATCTGAACTCTATGCTTCAAAGAGAAACAAAACTAAATTCTCACCTTTCAAAACTTGGATCAAATCCTATGACATAATAAGTCATCACAACCCAGATACCAACTTCTAGAAAGGAGATAGGAATCTTTAGGATCCATGTAGGCAGAGAGTATGCCCAAGCAGGAAAAAAGAGAAGGTCCCTTTGCTTATAAAAAACCGGAAGTTTCATAATGAACATGGATAACTCAGAAAATCCATTGAACATAATCACAATCATTATGAAGAAAAGAGCACCCATGTAAATCCCACCATCAGCTTCTGTATTCCGGTGCATCTCAGTTCGTAGGAACAATGTCATTGTTATTAAGCCAGTGAGAATTAACTGAAAGCAAATGAAATCAAACATGAGTCTAGTTGATATAGCACTAATGCTTAAGGCAGTTTCTCTTAGCAAAATGAAATAGACAATTCTTACCTGCCACATCTTGAAGATATAGATAAAAGAATTCCTTTTCATTAGTAGGATTTCTCTGGATATACAAGCCTTTAACAATTCCTTCTTGCTCATACCATACTTGTTTTTTGTTAATACTGCAGGGTGGCCTTTGGATGTGTCAAATGGAGCACCAAGTTCATCACCAAGTTTTCGACCAACGTGAAATAACTGAAAAGCTTCAGCAAATTGTTTAACAGTGATGAAGGTATATGGTTCATCTTTATTTGTCCAATATTGTTCTTGATCTTTTCTTGATGTTACCTGTTATACACATGAAGAGAAAGAGCTTAGTCCAGTATCTTTGAAGGGTGACAAGAGCAAAGCGAGTAATGATTCGTGGACACCCCAATAGTACACCTAATTTTTCTCTATATCTCATTCTTATCACATCACATCATATATCACATCAATTACTTCGCTCTCTTCTCTACCTTTCTCACTCTAGGTGTGTGCACTCTGCGGATGTCTATGAATCATTACTCAGAGCAAAACAAGTTTAGTGAAGCGATATACATACTTCTTGTAAAAAATCTGCTACTCCTTTTCTCTCAGGACACTTAAAGCCCATGTTTTCAAAGAACTCAAGCACATTTTCCCTTGGACCTTGGTAGACAATTTGTCCATCAGAGAGGAGAATGATATCATCAAATAACTCAAAAGTTTCTGGTGCTGGCTGGAGAAGAGAGATGACAGCTGTTCCATTCAGAATGTGGATGGATTGTCTCAGGGAATTGATCATTTGGAATGTGGTAGAACTGTCCAAACCAGTTGATATTTCATCCATGAAAAGGGCTCTTGCTGGTCCAACTAGCATCTCACCTGTAATCAAAATACACAAAAATAAACCAAGCTGGTAATTGATAAGCTCCAATAAGTGTTCTTTGGTTTGCATCCAAATGGGTTCAAAGTTCTGGTTTACCAGTTGTGACTCTCTTCTTTTGTCCGCCCGAAATACCTCGAATCATGTCATCCCCTACCATGGTATCAGCACAAATATCTAGTCCCAAAATCTGACAAATTTAGGAAACAGGATAAACTGAGTTTCTTCCTTTTACCTTTAAAATTATCTTACAGATTTGCTGAATTCACTTTAGTACCTTAATTATATAATCTGTAACTACATTGGTTTCTTGG
The DNA here is from genome assembly GCF_012489685.1 of Lotus japonicus. Taxonomy (NCBI): domain Eukaryota; kingdom Viridiplantae; phylum Streptophyta; class Magnoliopsida; order Fabales; family Fabaceae; genus Lotus; species Lotus japonicus. Next base: position 87,087,554 of record NC_080041.1, on the reverse strand, counting down.
CCTTCTAGTGCTGCTGCCTGAAAATTCATTATGCTTAGCAACATCTATAACTTGAATTAAGTTGAAATACTGCAAAGAGTAATATTAACATTTGATTTAACAATTTTTTTTTTATCTTAGCCCACCTTCATATAAATATCAATATCAGGATCCGGTTTAATGTTTTCAGCCTTTTCTCTTCTTGATAATTCTGCCAGCATCTCTGTAAGTTGTGCAAATTGAAAACAGTTTAATGATATGATCCTTCAAAATCCAGACACAAAGGTTGAGCATGTGGTTTCAAAGGGTTTACTAACCATAACGGGTTCCAATCCCTTGACACCTTGCTGAAAAGGCCAATGTTTCTCTGACTGTCATTTCTCCTATGTGCAGATCAGTTTGGCTTATGTAAGCTGATGTCCTCTGAGGTACAAATTCTTCCATCCCATGACCATTGTACAAAACTCGCCCGGAAAACTGCAATTGATTAGCAACAGAATTAATTGAGTGAGTGCATGTTCGGAAACTCTCAAACGATTGATTCTGAAGCCAAAATCAATTATATGAGTAGCTTCTGAGTTTCAGAATTGATTCTGGTGAAAGAGAAACTGATACAGACATGCTATAAATCATAAGCATGAAGTGATTCTGATTCTCCAAACTTAAGAGTTATGTGTCCTTACTCTTAGATCTTTACTGAGTCTTCCAGCCAGTGCCAACAGTAATGTGGTTTTTCCGGAGGTTGGAGGACCTAAGAGCAGTGTCATTCTGCATAAACCAAAACAAAATGTTGAGAAATAGATAGTTTTCCTTTCTCGACAACCACTTACACAAAGTTTCACCCTCTTACCTTTTAGGCTTGATGATTCCACTAACATTATTGAGAACTAAGAATGGCTTCTTTCGACTAGGAGTGAGGTGAAGAGATTTCAGGAATCCCTTCAGAAAAAGAAGTAAGAGAGAAAATGGACACATCTGAACTTGTCAATATCAAAAACAACTATTGGAATAACATCCAAACCTTATTGCAGTGAGTCAGTGACCAAATATGAATGAATACCTCTAACAAATTAATGGAGAAGTTCAAAATTGTGGGTAGTGCCCTGCTTCCTACATGAGCTTCTGCTTCAACATTCAAGTGCTCAAAACGGACTTCAATTGTTGGAATATCAAGTCCAACTCTGCAAAGCAACACAAGTACATATGATGATAAATGTCTCCACAATCATAGAAAGCAGCAAGTTCAAAACTGAAACACACACATAAACATAGAACAACTCATAGCATGTTTGGATCAGTTTCTCTTTCCTCAGAATCAATTTTGACACTCAAAAGATACTCGGGTAAGTTTTTCCCCATAATTGATTTTGCATTTGGAATCAATTGTATAAGTATTTCCAAACATGCATTAACATACCGATCAATGCGTTCTCTGAGCTTCAAGAGGAACTTCTCATTATCTTCCTCCGCAATCTTGACGAGCCTCTCCACCAGATTCTTCCTCTGAAGAGGTCCAAGTTTGTTTATGTCAATCTCTGTGGGTTGTTGACCATCTGATTCAGTGAGTATGCCTCTTGTCATTCGAAGATACGTTGGAAGCTTCTGAATGGCAGCCCATGTAAGCTCTTCTTCATCATCTTCCCTCCTTGAAGACCCTGAAAACACATCAACAGCACCGCTTCTCCAGATGCTGGAGCTTCCTATGCGTGCACTTGCCACTCTCAATTCACCATTCTCCATTATGTGATGATGCTATATGTGTATACTATGCAATCAGGACTGTGTTACTTGTCATGCAATGCTATTTATACACAAATGGAAACGTTTTAGTGTGTTTTGTGTGTAATTGATTCTCTCTTTCTGCTGTGGGAACAAGCAGAAGAGAATTGGTATAGCCGTGAGAATGAGGAAGCCTACTACTTATAGTGCTGGGAAGGAGTAAGGACGCATAGTCAATCTTATATACAATTTTTTGTGTTGGATGAATGTGAATTACGTGCATTTCTTTATTCAAACTAACCCAACACTGCAAACTACCACCAAATGCATTACATCAACTAACGTGAGGTTGTTCTAGCTTGGTCAAATGGCTCATATTCGAATCTTATGACCACAGTTGCGTTAAATACTGTCATTCGTAGTAGTTTTACCCGGCTCAAACAATATTGTCCAGGGATATATTTTTCAATGAAAAAAGTTTGGGTGGATTGAGTTCGGACACCACCACGACCAAAGCATGCCTTCAGAACCGGAGATTGCTTAAAAAAGTACTTACGAATTATCTACTAACACAGTTCTCACATTAACGGCGAGAATCGTGCAAACAACTTTTTGAAAAGAAACCATTTTTGAATTTTGACAACTGAAACCAACATGTGTTGGCTTAAGTGGGGGATATATGTGGATTAAAAAACAACTCCAATTTTGCAAAAGGACAATGTTATATACTTGATTCCTTTTAAAATACATCATCCACAGGAGTAAAATAGCTTCTATAGATGCTATATGACATTAGAAAAATGGACTGGCAAGATATCATTTTATGATTGATAAATGTTCTTCCTGACATCTAACATCATTTTGTGACTAACGAAGCAAACATATATAATCTGCATAGAATACAGGACTCGAGAACTTTGATGGCATAATAAAATTTGTACAAGAACAATTAAATAATTTTTGTTTATAGGATCATTAGTTTAGCTCATGCTTTCATGTATCTTCTCATCACGTACCATTTTTATAGTAAAAATATTCTATTTTTTCCTAATAGTTGAATACAAATCTTATTTAATAATATAAACAGCAAAACATCATCTTAGAGATGTTGAAGAGAGAAATAATAAGAGAAAATAAAGAAAGCGAGAAATTTCATGACTCATGATGCAAAGAGATGCATGAGGTGAGTCAATAAAGTAGGTTTATGACAAAAAAATAGAATAATATTTTGTTTTGTTGACACTTCTTTGTCATTATACATAGATAAATAAAAAGAGAAATAAGAGAAATTAATGATATGATATGTGATGTAACAAAAAATACAGAGAGATAAAAAGAAAAATGAATGAAAATAAAATAAAAAATAATGTGAGGTGTGAATAAATCATTTACCATGATAAATCATTTATTTGTTACGCTAATTCGGAAAAATCCGTTGCTGCCTATTGTTTCCGGTTTTTTATGGAAAAAGGTGCTATCTAATACCTCATCATTTTTAAAGAATTGGATGATAAAAATATGATTAATTGTATTTGGGAATGGGGATGATTAGGTTTGAAGTTTTGTGGTGCCTTACATGGAAATAACAGCTGCTAATTCGAAAACCCCCAGCTTGAGTTGCGGACACATGGTTTACTCAATTTCTCTCAGTTTACAAAAAATACAAGTAAGGAAGAATAACTTCCACATCACTTCATGGGAAATCTATACTAGCTTACAATGTTCTTTGTTTTTTTAAAAAAAAAAAACATTGTAAGCTTGAGTTGCGGACACTAGCTTACAATGTTCTTAATTAGGTATATATATGTACGAGAAAAAGGGGCCGTCTAAATAACCCATGGTGAAATTTGGGTTAAATAACCCATAGTTTAGGTGGACCAATCACATTTAAGATAAGTTAGTTAATTATTTTATATTTTATTTATTAATTTATTTACTTTAAATATGTTTTTGTCCCTAATTTATACACATAAATATAAAATGGTACTTGAATAAAAAACACATTTATCTTCATCCCGAAAAAATTTCTTCCACTAAATTTAGTCCTTCTTCCTTCATAACCATTTCAAAACCCAAAAATTCATAAATCCATCCCAATAATGGGAAAGAATAAGAAATCCTATTTGTATCATATATCTGAATTCAATTAGAGGAATTGAACAAGCAATTGTTAAAACTATTCGCTTGATTTTCAATTCAATGCCCAGAAATAGCAACCCTGTTGTGCCTTCCTTGTTTCGTTTGAGAATTTCTTGTGAAATTAATTCCTGGATAGAGAAGACAAAGGAGACTCCATGAGAAGACCGACTTTCATGTTTAACAGTTTAAGCGACAGAGAAGAAGCAGAGAACATGGTAAGCTACCGTGGCAAGTAAAAAAAAATAGCAATATCAACCGTTAGATTTCAAAAAAAAAAATCATCGATGGTCCTGATTAGTTCACATGACATTGTTATGTGAAAAATACACATGAGGGGATCCAAATTCATAGGTAAACGGTGGTATACAATCCTCAGTTTGTTTTTCCACTTTTTCTGAACTGCATAAATTAGGTTTGAGAAAGCATTTAAATAAAAGGCATTATTGTTTAGGGGGCCTTGTATTCTTTCTAAATTGGATTTTTTATTGTTATGGCTATTGGCCAATGATCAATAAAAGTCAGACCTGTGGATAAATTCAGCGTTTTCTTTTACCAAAAAAACTGTAGAAGTATCTTATGCTCGAAATCATGAGAAGATTTGATTTCATATGGATCTACAGGAAGCAAACATGAATTCACAAAACATAAAACCATTTGCCTAATTCATTATTATATATATATATTTCAATTTTGAGAACACAACATGAATCCAAGTGAACTGAGAATCCCATGGCTGCGTTCTTTGAATTTTGGGGAAGGACTAAATTTAATGGAAGAAATTTTGAAGGGACCGAAATAGATATGAAAAATAATTTTAAGGACTAAAATCTTTGCGTTTTTTTTTCAAGTACCATTTTAGATTCATTTGTATAAGTTAGGGACAAAAACATATTTACTCCTAAATAAATTAATAAATAAAATGTAAAAAATTCAATCAATTTATCTTAAATGTGATTGGTTCACTTAGATCATGGGTTACTTAACCCAAATTTTATCATGAGTCATTTAGACAGCCCCACGAGAAAAAATATGATATTTTGTCACGTTCATAATACAATGAGGTGTAGCGGTGGTGCTTAATTATCTCTATATATGGCATAGATATTGTCAATCTTGTTTTGCTTCTTATTAGCAAATAGATTCGATGTGGTATATGTTTGAAGGGTTTTGAAGTTTTTTTTTTTTTTAGGTTGACCTTGTTATCGTAATCTTGACGTAGGGTTTTGTTTAATTTTTTTTGAGATAATTTTTATTAGTGTATGTTGAAGGATGTATTTATGATTGACTGGGTTTATTGATATTGGTATTTATGCATCCACTACTTAACAGAGTTGTTTTCAAGTTTTCTCCACTGAAATAATTTTTTTCTGTTCGAAAAAAAGTATTTTATAATATCTCTACAAGTTGAAACTTTTTTTTTATCTTCTAATATTTCAGTTTTTAAAACTAAAATAAGAACTATTTTCAAAAACAGTTTTTAAAAACAGGTTGTAATAAATAAATTTTTATTTTTTAAATATTCTAGTTTTTATTCTCTCAAAAAAAAATTCTAGTTTTTAAAAACAGAAAACAGTTATCAGAAAAAACTGTGATCAAATAAATTTTTTAATTTTTAAAAACAAAAAATAATAGCTTTTAAAAACTCTAATCAAACAACCATAATTAATTGCAATCAAATAAGCTAACCAATAGTGTTTGAAATGAGCAGCAAGTTTGCGTCATTTCTTACTTCACCTATTATTATCTTATAATTTCATAGTTTAATGATGATACAAATGACCATAATTTCAAACTAATCATATATATATATATATATATATAGTTTTAAATGAATATATGTATGCTTGCTTGACTTCACATTATCATTATTATTATTAATATTTTAAAATGACATTATTATGTACACTTGGAAAGTTGGAATGGAAGAGCTTAGTTGCTATATGTTGCCATGGTGGTTCAATGATGTTTCCAATCATAAAAGGGAAAAGAGGTGTAACCCGAAACCCGACATATGAGTTGTATGAATTCAAATCATCATGTGTTCGAAAATCCCCATGGATCCGGAGAAGATCTCAATACCAATATGGGTCAACCAATATATTGTTATATATTACACATTATATTAATTATTAATTAATTACTAATATTATTTGGGACAACATTTTTATTATTCGTCTCAAATTTATTCCATTGTTATATGCATCCTCATGCATGTGGAGGGGCTTTGTTTGCTTGAAGCTGAATAATGTTAATGTGTCTCCCTGCACAACCTCCACGATCTCCCCTCCTAAGTCCTACCTAATGAATTTAAATATTTCTTCAAAGGTAACACATGAAAATGATTCATGCACATATTGGATATGGATTAATATATGGTGGCATCTTTTTGAAAAAAAAAGTATATGGTGGCATCTTTCCCCCATGCAATTTAATAAAAGTTTTTAACCACTGTAAATTAACATTAACTATGATTAATAGCGCTTATCAAAAAAAAAACTATGATTAATAGCATCATTAAATAGCGTGTTAGAAGAATATTAATTACAATAGTTTATACCTCAATCCATAATAGAATTCTGTAATAAATACTCCCTCCGTTCATAAATAACTGATACTTTAAGATTGTTGCACAAGTATTAAGAAATAACAATTAATGTTCTTGTTTTTCAAAAAAAAAAAAAAACAATTAATGTTCTTGTTTTATTAAAAATACAATCTAACTTCCTACTATACCCTTTATCTCTCATATTAATTCTAACTTTTTAACTTTTTTACCATCAATAAATGAATGGTACAATTGGTAAAGTATAATTAATGGTCTCTTGAACTTTGTAAAGTGGCAGATAGTTAGGAACAAAATTTAGCTAGAAATAGTGTCAGTTATTTAGGAACGGAGGGAGTATATCATATCATAGTTTATAAAATATGATTTTAGAGGGTTCGACTTGTTAAAAAGAAGACAGGTCATATGTCTGGCCGGTCCGGTTCTAAAAACCAATTAATTCAAAAATCCATATAAGTTGGTACAAAATCAACCAAAATACGTGGTAAAATAACTTTGTCACGACCCAAAAACCTGTCATGACCGGCGCACAGACTACCACCCTAATCTGGCAAGCCTCATCCTCAAAGAATCATTTTCCAAACATTTTATTCAAATAATAATGTACTCATAATTTGTAAAATTTCAGCAAAATTAAATCTCTTTTATATTTTTAATAAATACAAAATAACAACATTTGCCAATAAGCTTTTCTATAACCAGTATTTCAAGTAAAATATAAAATTAACTCGAGCAATCAACCACATGATCAGTTGCGAATATTTTAAAAAAAGTTGCGAAAAGTTGTTATGCTTATGAGTGGCTAATTAATTTCCTCATCTTATTTATGACTCTTTTTCATAAACTTCTTATTTATAAGACTACTTTTTTGTTTGGTATACAATAACATAGTAAATTAAATTAGAAAAAAAAGATTCATTTTCAGGAAGAGAAGAACAAAAGAAAGTGAACGTCTTCATTTGGTATAAACTATATAAAGACAAAAGCGAGCTCCATTTTTTAACTGATTTAAATGCATTACGCATATAGAGCTTCTTTTGCAGACTTTTCATTGATAATATTAACTATGTCAACTAGTTAGTTAATTGGCTAAGCCCCTTTGCTTGATTAATTAGATAAAACAAAGCTGGAACGAAGAGAATCCAGTTCCTTGAGTACTAAATATGCTTTTGTACTTTTCAAAAAAAAAAAATGCTTTTGTAGATTAAACTACTAAAACAACATATCGTAATCAAACACATCATTTCTTGAATAAGTAGTTGAGGTTTGATTCTCAACTAATCTTGTGAAAAAAAAAACTTTTTAACTAATCTCTTGCTAATTAGTGCACTGATATGGTGGACTGATATTAGAATCTCATAATTACCAACTGTGAAGATACATTGATTAACACAAAAAATAACATATGGTACATCAGTGACTAATGTTTGGCTTTATTTAATTTCTAACCAATAATACTTAATTACACAATATATAGTTTATGGATAGGAAAGTTTTGCTTTGTTTGTTTTCGCTGTTGATTGTGACTAGCCACATAAAAATAGGGTTAGTTGGTCAGGCAGATCCATCCCTATCATCTATACAAACAAACTAAATTGGGAATTTTAGCATATTCCAAGCTTGCGAATAAGTGATTAATGCTAACTTCCACTGGCTATGATACAAAACACAAAATGATCATATCATTCTAATGAAGAAACCCACAGTGATTGTAGTGAGACCAAGTTCAAATGATGCCTCAGTTTTGTTCCATTATGATATTAGATTAACCAATTAAGCTAGACAAGACGATCAAGTAGGTGGTTCTATTAAAATGCAGTACAAATTTTTTATCCAAACTTAATTTTCAAAAAATATTGTCAGGGCTTGTTTGATGTCCGAAGTTCAATTATATTTGAGTTATAAAACAAAAGATTTAATTTATGAGGCTTCTTTGATGTCATCTCTAAAGCACTAATAATAGATAAAAGTTTATAACTTGCAATTTAAAGTATACCTAGAGTAAGAAAACTTAAAAAATGGACAAAAATTTATGACCTACAATTTAAAAGTATACGATTGTGAACTAGGTTGAACATTAACCTCCTCCAACTATATTACACAAGTTGACTTATTATATAATATTCCATCATAACAATCATAAACTTTACTCCCAACATATATATAGCTATTAAATAATAAGATGGGTGAGGTGAGGAAAAGAAAAGAAAAGGAAAGAAAAACAATGCAGCTGCTATGATCCTTTGTACCTGGACATGGTCAACGTTGGAAGCTTCATATGAATATTGAATGGGAGACACAATCAATTTGGGAAATATGAGCGATGGTAGTAACGTACATGATTTTGTCTCAATGTTCAATTGCTCAATCATTTACCATTAGTCGAAGCGTATTTTAAATAAGTAGTTGGAAGTTCGATATTTTATTATTGCAAATGAAAAAAAAACTCATTCACTAACCTCTTACCGTTTAATGTGCTGATAGTAGGATAAGAGATTAATGTCAAGGCTATCAACTATAAGAATACATTGATCAACACCGATAAATCATCACATTTTGTTGGGGGTTGCTAGGAGCATATTGTAGGTTTTATCATTATGTGAGTTTGAGGAAATTGTTTGCTTTCTGAATTTTTTTTTTGATAGACAAATGTTAGTGGTTAGTTGTTAGTAAGTCAGAAAATCCCTTCAATGGGGCCTTAGCCCCTCCCTGTAACCAAAAAAAAAAAGAAAATCCCTTCAAAGTTCCCTTCCAGGATTCGAACCCTGGACCTTCCCCTCCCCACCCTTATGTCCCCTAGCTCTTACCACTTGAGCTAATTGATGTAGATAATAAAAGAAAGAATTCAAGTAAACCATAATTCCAATTTTTTTATTCAGATTTATATATACGTACATCTAGAAAATGATGAAAAATTAATTTGAAAAGGCAGAGAAAAATAAAGAAATGGTTTGAAAAAATAATCAAAACTTAAAAAATGGATCGAGGCACACTTGTCTATTTTTTTTGGACAGAGGCACACTTGACTAAATAATCTATGATCACATAATCACATTGCAGCAAAAGTAGGCTTTTTATTCTACAGAACAGTGTTGGCCCAATTGTGGGCTTTGCAAACTTAATCTTCTTATGGATCAAGAGGCAAAAGGCCTGGAACACAACAGAAAAAACAAACAAAACTAACAGCCTTTCATGTAACAACTTGAGGCACTATCAAACATAGAAAGAAAGAAAGACCTACACAACAATGATGAAAGAACATTATGCAAACTTGTTTGTGGATCTGTATTCGTTTCTTTACTTACATCCCTCATATTAACTTCTCTCATTTTCATTATTTATTTTTACTACTTTCCTCCATTTTATGGTGTGTCTTGACTCTTGATCATGCTATATTGATAGAAATCTCTTTTAAACATTTGAGTATAGCACTAAAAGTATGCCAGGTCCTGCAACATTTTCAGTAAACTGTGCAAGAGTGTTCGTATTTGATTAGTGAAGACTAATCACATTCCTATTTAACATATAATAACACCTGAACTTTTTACATATGTACAAATTTTACAGATTAGGTTTGTAATAGCAGATCATTTCATGCTTTGATAATGGAACCTCATGAAAGATGAAACTGATTACTGCATTGGATTTTCTCTAATATGCCAAACCACCAGCAAATGTATCTCTATCATGAAGCAAAGACTCTGTCAACCAATAACCATCCCAGCAACCACCAACCCTCTGCCAGTGACCAACAAGAGATAGATACTTGACTTGATAAGTCAGATAATAGGGAAGATAAAGGCATGGGTCAGAAAAAATAGTACAGATTAGATTATCATTTATCATTGAATTAAGAAAGGGACTATCAACGTTAAGGATTTGGCTCCTCTGAGGAGAAAGTAAATAATCACCGCTATTGAAAGTTAAGATTGTGATTATATATTTGCACTTATAAGCCAAATCATGAAATTCCTTAAATCTCATTTGATTTCTTAGTCAATAATTGTAATTGCTTACTTTACACATGCAGCAATTCACTTAAACAAATTCCCAAAACTACCTGTTAACATGCAAAATCAGTTTGATGAAAGCACAATTCAGAACTATTCCCAGGCATGCATCCGAATTCAAAACATGCACATAATGCATTGGATAGTCTACAGTCTACTCTAGACTGCAGCATATAGCAAATATCTCAGGCATTGGGTCATATAAAGTATAACCCATTTTCTGTGGACAGATAAAAAAAGTCATACCAAAGGCTTCTAACAGCTTTGTGTTTAAACTTCAAACTTCAAACCTCAGAGGAGCCAAATCATGTAAACAAGGTAAAATGCTGTTGTTTATCTAAATACTAGTTTTGTTATTTATCCAAGTATTGTGATACTGTAATTTATATTAATGCAAAAGTACACAAAATTAAAGAAAAAAGCTATATAATATGACTATATAAGAGCAGGAATCATGATCAAACCTGAGTCATTGTAAGTTGAAATATTTCCTCTTCCTCTGGTCGACTTCCACGAATCCAAACCCGCTGCATATATTTGTTCTGTTTGAAGTTTGAACAGAGTAAAATATGAAAAATAAGAAAGAACGAAGGAGGATAAAAACACGAGGTATTAGAAGCTCAAAACATTGGCATGGCAATTACACAAATTCATAAGTACACATAAACTCGTAAATGAAATGTGCCAAATGTACTTAATGTCACTTTAAGAATTTTACCTCCTCTACAAACAAACTGCTCATAATCTTTCTTTCCTTGTGACCCAGTAAGACTCGGTAAGTAGAATGGTGAAAAATACGCCTGAACCTTTCAAACTGCACACGAAAAGGTGTACCACGGTTCACCATCAATCAACATATGCAAAGAGTGTGTTAGGGTAAACAATTTAATTAAGCGCTTATGACAATAAGGGCCCGTTTGGTGACCAGGACAGGATAGGATAGGACAGGATAATAATCATATCCTGTTGTTATCTGTTGTTTGTTGCGTCAGCAGGATATGATAACACTATCTTGTCTCCTATCCATCATGTGTAAAAGTTATCCTGAGGGGGAGTAGGATAGAGCAGGATATGATACCAGTTATATATTTTCTTTCGGTATCCTAACTCCAAATTAATTTATTTTAATATTATATAATTTATAATTTATAATAATATTAATTAATAAATATAAAAATATTAATTTAACTAAAATAAAAAATAAATAAAATTATTATTCATAAATAGTAAAATAGACTACTCACTTACAAATATTGATTTATTAATAATAATAGACTAATTCAATATTTTCATCTCCTATCTTTCAAAAAAAAATTCATCTCCTATTATTTAAAAATTATTTATCTACTTATATAATAATTTAAATATAAAGTATTTTTGAAATAATAATATTTTTAATTTAGTTAATTTTTATTGTTTATCACGTGTCACAACTAAGTGAAAAACATTGATTACAAATATTGATTTTTTTAATAGTAATAGATTAATTTTTTATTTTATCTCCTATTATTTAAAACTACTTATCTACTTATATAATAATTTATAATTCAAATATAAAGTACTTTTGAAATAATAATATTCTTAATTTAATTAACTTTTATTGTTAATTATCACGTGTCACAACTAAGTGAAAACCAATCGGTTAACTGCATAGTTTTATTTAAAATATAGGGCATCTTCAAAACAATAAAATAGGCTAATTAATAAAATTTAAATTAATTTTATTTATTTTAAAATATAGACTGATTCATGAAAATGTAAATAAATTAAATTTAATAGAATGATCAATTTTAAATGTATTTTTTATTCAAATATAAATCTGATGCATTTTTCCTTGTCATATCCTGTCCTTATCATGTGCACCTCAAACACAGGATATGATAAGAGTCTATCCTGCTCTTATCCTATCCTGTTGATATCATGTTCACATATCATATCCTATCATATTCTATCCTGACCACCAAACGGGCCATAAGGATTTAACGCATAAACACTCATTCATAAGCTAGTATGAGAAATTTATAGAAATAAACTGAAAAATAAGCCATAGGTAAGCATAACTCTTATTCATAAGATAATCTAAATAGCTTATGAAATAAGCTCAAAACAGCTTATGGGTAGGTCATAAGCTATTTACGTAAGCTCCCTCAGACCCTTGCATAAGAGCTTATGTTATAAGATAAGCTCAAATAAGCTCCTCCAGACGAGGTCAAAATCTATCAATATATATAGAGAAATGAAAAATTTGAACAGTACTAACCTGACCCAGATCAAAGAATGGCCCAAAATAGGTTGATCTTTCAAATGGATCAAATCCAGCAAACTATGAAAAAAGGATAGGGTTAGTAAATAGTAACACTTACCAGGCATAGCAAACAGAAATTAAAATTGAGAAATTGAGAGAGATTATTATCAGAAGATGGTTAACTGATTACCCTGTACATAACCTCAATTCCATAATCTTGACGAGGCTGATCATTATACTTCAAGGCTTCAAGCTGGTAATGAACAGCATCTTCTGCACTAAACTATAGCAAAGATTTAACCCCAAAAGAAGAAAACAAACAGTAGTCAATCAAGATTTGGCATGTGGTGGTGCTTGCTTACATCTAATCTAGGACCGAACGGTCTTTTCTTGCGAGATTCAAACCTGCAGTATTGAAAAGTAAATGAGTTTTCCACAAAATTTAAGCTACTTTTACTCAATAATTGATTCTGGAGCATGAAACAAAGTAACAAACCAGTCTGCAGAGAGAAAATCGGGAACGTTTGAAGCAGCGGCTTTGAAGCGAGAGGTGGTTGATTTTGAGAATGATAACCAGAAAGCATGCGGAGGAGACAACAGAGACGAACCAAACGACATCGTCTTCGATGGATTGAAGTTTGAAGTGATGGGTTTCTGCGTGAGTTTCGTGTATCAGAAGAAGAAGAAGGAATTGTCAATGGTGAAGATGACAATGGTTATTTTCTGTGGTCTCTCTTCGCGCGTGAGTTTTCTGTGTTTTGCTAATGACAAATCTACCATTAAGTTACGTGAATGATATTAGTGGATATAAAAATGTCAGGTGAACCACGCTATAGTATATGCATATTTCAAAATCGCGCGTTTGATGTGATTTTAGACCGCCATATAAATTAAGTTTTTAAAACTTTCTACTATGTGACGGACTAAAATCGTAATAAAATGAATGTTTGTACACCAAAAAAAGTGGTATGGAAATCAGGAATGAAAATTGTTTAACTACATGTTCATAGTACCCTTCATATTCACAAAGGAAGAACACTTGTTCACGGCTCAATTTGACAAAGGAAAGCTTAATTGTGATTATTTTAGTATTAAAAAGTTCAAGGTTAAATTCTATAATGATCTCACTTCAATTGACATGCTTGTTTTGGAAGTTGATTTTGACTTCTAGTAGTGGGGATAACGTTTCACTTATATTGCTCTTTTCAGTCTAAATGTTCAATCCTAGCTATAAATTGTAAGATTGATGAATGAGAAGGTACCAAGAAAAATGGGCATTTCCTGCACCGCCCCCAAACCACCTCCTTTGGTTTTATGTCGTGCTTGTTGCTCATCGTGCAGCTTAAAGCTCGCATTTGGGCTTCTTCCATAAAAAAATATTGATTTTGGCTAATTATGTTAAAAGAAAGGAGTTGCTCCAAATGAGAATATAGCTTTAGTGAATATTTATGCCAAGATAAACATTTGTGTTCGAGTTGGAATCTTGAGGCTTTGAAGTTATTTGTTGGTAGTGATATTTTTTCCTTCCATTTTACTTTCTAAATTTTCTAGTGCTTAAGTGATTTAGAACAAGTGAGTCTCGATTATATTATGCATTTGCGGTGCTTTGTTGTATTGCTCTCTTTAGCGTTTGGATACTTAGTTTGTAACTATCGTTTGAATTGAGTTCCAAGAAGAAAACATAAAGATACAAATTTAAGGCCTAAAGAAACGTTATGCCCAAAGAATTTGCCAACAAAGGGGAAATGTTATGCCTAAAGAATCTGCCAACAACAAAGGGGAAAGATCCTCTTGAAGAATCTTCCAAACTATCAACGAAGATGAAAAAGATCATCAAGCTTAGCAAAAAAATACGCAACAACATTACCACACAAATAAATCTCCTTGACCCACAAAAAATCAAGTATTGAATGCAATGGTTAATTTATGAACTTTGGATTCGACTCATGTTTGTGCATCTTTGTAGTATATGATTCTTTATGAGAACTTTATAACACATGAGGGGATCCAATCCGTTAAGTGGATGCAGCCCCTTTTTTTTATACATCGGAAAATTAGCAAACAGACTAAGTGGATGCAGCTCTAACTAAGTAAATAAGCCAAGTTATAACAAAAACAATATTATAAGGATAAGTTTTAAAAAGGAGACCTATTTGATATTTTAGGCATTTTTTTAAGATGTGTGGCCAAAAAACCATTAAAAATAATTCTTCACATGACTCTCATGCTTCTCATGCCGTCTTTATTAATTAATATATAATTGAACCAGAAACACTAATGTTTTGGTCCAGTCTACACTTTGCACGTTGTTCTTTCTCCCGTTGCATTCTCAGAGGCAACAACATTGTGAGATTCACCGTTGCAAGGTCAGTTTCCACGTCTCAGTCTCATTCAAGAAAGAGTTTTCACTCTTCTCAGTCTAGCTACTCGTTTGGTAACAATCTCT
The DNA here is from genome assembly GCF_012489685.1 of Lotus japonicus. Taxonomy (NCBI): domain Eukaryota; kingdom Viridiplantae; phylum Streptophyta; class Magnoliopsida; order Fabales; family Fabaceae; genus Lotus; species Lotus japonicus. The sequence goes on along the minus strand of NC_080041.1, from coordinate 87,072,453 downwards.
CCTTCTGGTGAATCCATTGGCTTCTCTTCTCTTATGAGTCTAATAACAAAATGCTTTCTTTCCATTCTGTCATAAATACGAAAATTCATCCTAACTCTGTAATGATGATGGGTCACTCATGTTTTGCAGGTTGGTTGCTTTGGTTCTGACTTGCATTTCTTAGTCTCTATTCATCAAACCAACCCACTTTAGAAAAGATGTCAGAATCAAACTCAAAAACTCCACTGATCCAATCTAAGCTTCCTGATATCAAACTATCTGTGAAATTGAAATACGTGAAGCTAGGCTACCACAGCGAAATCTTCCTAAACAACACAGATCTTGAATCCCTCATAAAGTTTGCATTTCTCAAGAGATAATATATTCATGCTTCTTTCTTCTCATTGTTACATTCACATCAGACAGAAACAAACTTGAATCCCTGCCATTTTTTTTCACTTGGTCCCATTTCCACCTGGTCTCTTAAATCCTTAGAAAAGATGTCAGAATCAAACTCAAAAACTCCACTGATCCAATCTAAGCTTCCTGATATCAAACTATCTGTGAAATTGAAATACGTGAAGCTAGGCTACCACTACCTAATCACCCATGTAATGTTCCTGTTTTTCTCACCTCTTGTGTTCCTCATAGCAGCACATCTCTCTACATTTTCAGTCCAAGATCTGCATGATCTCTGGGACCATCTGCGCTACAATCTGATCTCCGCTGTCCTTTGCTCAGCTTTCCTAGTGTTCTTGTTAACCCTTTATTTCCTAACTCGTCCTCGGCCAGTTTACCTTGTTGATTTTTCATGCTTCAAGCCTGCAGATGCGCGCCCATGCACGAGGCAGATATTCATGGACTGTTCCAGTTCGACAGAAACTTTTACTGAGCAAAGCCTCGAGTTTCAGCGCAAGGTTCTGGAAAGATCTGGACTTGGTGAGTCAACTTACCTCCCTGAAGCTGTTCTAAGAGTTCCTCCAAACCCATCAATGGCAGAAGCCAGGAAGGAAGCTGAGGCTGTCATGTTTGGTGCTGTTGATGAGCTATTTGAGAAGACAAGGGTGAAACCAAAGGACATTGAAATTCTTATTGTAAATTGTAGCTTGTTTAATCCAACACCATCCTTGTCTGCAATGGTTATTAATCATTACAAGCTTCGTGGGAATATTCTGAGTTACAATCTAGGGGGTATGGGTTGTAGTGCTGGTTTGATTTCTATTGATCTTGCCAAGGATCTTCTCCAGGTCCACCCAAATTCTTATGCCCTGGTCATTAGCATGGAAAATATCACCTTGAACTGGTACTTTGGGAACGATAGATCCATGCTTGTTTCAAATTGTTTGTTCAGAATGGGAGGAGCTGCAATCTTACTTTCTAACAAGAGATGGGATAGACGCCGATCTAAGTATCAGTTGGTTCACACTGTTAGGACTCACAAAGGGGCCGATGATAGGTGCTTCTCCTGTGTAACACAAAAAGAGGATTCCACAGGGAGCGTTGGTGTTTCTTTGTCAAGGGATCTCATGTCAGTGGCTGGGGATGCTTTGAAGACCAACATCACCACTCTGGGTCCTCTAGTGCTGCCAATGTCTGAACAATTGCTCTTTTTTGCCACCTTGGTTGCAAGAAAACTCTTCAAGATGAAAGTAAAACCTTATATCCCTGATTTTAAGTTGGCATTTGACCATTTCTGCATTCATGCCGGGGGAAGAGCAGTGCTGGATGAATTAGAGAGGAACCTCCAACTCACAGACTGGCACATGGAACCTTCAAGGATGACCCTTTACAGGTTTGGCAACACTTCAAGTAGCTCGTTGTGGTTCGAATTGGCTTACGCTGAAGCCAAAGGGAGAATCAGAAAAGGCCATCAGTTGTGGCAAATTGGATTTGGATCCGGATTCAAGTGCAATAGTGTGGCTTGGAGGGCTCTAAGGAAGGTGAACCCAGCAAAGGAGAAGAATCCATGGATCAATGAAATTCACCAGTTCCCAGTTGATGTCCCCAAATTCTCTGCTATCTAGATGACATGGCTACATTTTGCGGCTCTGGTTAGCCTTTTTAGGTGACAAACAGTGGAGGGATGATTCATTCACTGTCCACATATGTACAACTATTCAACTACGTAGTCTCTATATCATTTGAACATTATCAAGATTCAAGATTAAATTGTAACCGCATTTTATGAAGATGGCTTCAACCTAGCAATTGTTATTGTTATTGTTAAACTAAGCAGAATCTACTTCCTCAGCCGAGAAATTTAAAAAAGCTCATGCTTAGTTCAGACTGTACGCACCACGCAAGTGAGCTCTGAACAACTATTTTGATTGTTGATTCATTTCACTTCTATCCTAGTTGAAGCGGCAGACAAGCCTAACATGGCGAGAAACGCCTCTTTGGGATTCACCAAGAATGACAGATCCACTGTGCCCTAACATAAGCTACTCTTATATCTCTTTCTGGGTCTTCAAACTTAGTTCTGGTCTAAGAGAAGAGTAACCAGTAGGTAACTACTCAAAGTCTCAAACATACAGTACCTATTTTCCAAATCTTGGCTTATGCTAAGAAGTTCAAAAAACATAGATAACAGGTTGCAAAAAATATAATTAACCATGCTCCAACACACAACCTAGTACCATGTAGCTTGCAGAAGCAAAATCAGTCAGTTAAAACATGTAAAACAAAGATACCAGAACAACAACTGCAAAATTCCCCTTCTATCAAACTAATGTAACAACAGGCAAATTATCCAAAAATCAAAACATGACCGAATTTTCAGAATAACTCATCTGCAAGGCTAATTGAACTGATTTCACAAACCCTCACTCATTCCTTGGAAGATTTATTGATCAGAGACTTGTGAATATGAGGAATAACACCACCGCCCGCAATCGTCCCTTTGATGAGCGTATCAAGTTCTTCATCTCCGCGAATGGCCAGCTGCAAATGCCTAGGGGTAATTCGCTTCACCTTCAGATCCTTGCTCGCATTCCCAGCCAGCTCCAAAACCTCCGCCGTCAAATACTCGAGAATCGCAGCAGCGTATACCGCAGCGGTGGCCCCAACTCTTCCGCTGGCAGTGGCCCTCGATTTCAGAAGACGGTGAATTCGTCCAACGGGGAACTGCATCAAAACATATACAAGATGGATTTCATCACGATTTGAACCAAAAACAACAGAAATTGGCATGAAACAGGGGAATTGTAAATCAAATTGATTCGTGAAAACCCTAAAATCAAAACGATGAATTGAAGAGCGAGAGAGTGAGAGAGACCTGAAGACCAGCTCGGGAGGAGCGAGAAACGGCTTTCTTCTTGTCCTTGTCCTTGGCGGAAGCGGGGGTCTTCCCTGTTATCAATCCCTTGGCACCTTTCCCTGACATTTTTGACTGATCAATGAACGAGACACCGCCGCAAAACAAGCACAGACCAACTCAGTTTCAGCTTCAGAAGTGTTGATTTTATATAAGATGAGATTTACTGGCGGTGGGCGCTGCTTCATCTACTCAATTAATCCATCGGGCTCTTATTTATAATTCGTTTTTATATATTTTTTAAAGCAATTCGTTTTTATCTCATAAAGTACTTCTTAATATGTAAAAAAAATAGTTATTAATATATTTGTAAATTGAACTAAATACATTTTGTTTTAGTCTTTACCAAGGTATCCTCACAGCCGGCAGTTATGAGATTAATCTCTCGCTCCGCGGTCAGCGCACTGAGTAGTAAGTGTTGACCAAGGAGTTTTCTCTATTGTACTACATACATTTGTAAATGAATATATTAATTTTCTAGATTATTCTTATTTAATTTCTTATGAAGTTCTGAATTGTGAGGAGGTGCTATTGTGAGCGCATGTTTTTCTTTTGTGAAACTCTATTGTAAATGTTTTCTCGATATTATGAGGAAATTGTTATTTAGTTCCACGCACTGGGGGTTGATCTGCTCCACCGGAGTGTAGCAAGGTCGAGAGTCACCACTCATCTACCTCTTTTGGCGTTGATGGGTTGAGCGATGTGGATCAAAGCCTCTAGAGGATTCACTGTGGGAGAATCTAGAAGTCGAGCTAGATTGGTTGGATCTGGAGGACGATTTAGCAAAGAAGGAAGTGTTCAATGAGCTTGATCCTCTTTTCCTTGAAGTCGTTATTTCAAAGGCGGGTTTGTCAACCATGGTGTTAGGCGATGATTGTGAAACTGTTGGGTATGAATGTGGAGCTTAGGTTAGTGACTTCCAAGTTGAGTCATTTATGGCAACCAAAGCAGCATATGGAAGTGATTGACTTTGAGAATGATTTCTTTCTTATCAGATTTGATAGAAAGGAGGATATGAAAAGTGTGTTTGATGGAGGCTTTTGGTTTATTGCTAAACATTATCTGGTTATTCGGAAATGAAGGCCACAATTCTTCCCCACCATGGAGGATGAATTAACAAGAGTTTCCATCTGGATTTGTATTCGAGGTCTTATTGTGAAATACTATGCCAATGATATTATGTTGGCGATTGAGAATAGGTGGGTCGATCCCTCAAGATTGATAGAGGCACGTTAAAGGAAAGAGAAATAGCTTATTTGCAACGCCCCAATTTCTCAACCAGGAAATCACATTAGTAACAGACCAAACCAAAGGACTATTTTGTGCTTCCAAAAACGTTAAGGGTTTTCTTTCCTTTTTTGAAAACAAAACTCATCATCACTAAAGCAAGTGCACTTGTCACCTTGTTTGATAAAACGCTTCAACCATAAGTTTTAAAACATGACATATCCTTAACCATGAATATAGTAGTATAACCTAAAAGTAATTCACAAAATATACCCGAATATAAAATGAAATGCACACTTAGTCAAGTCGCAAAAATAAGGTTTTGGTAAATAGAGTTTTCGGATGGCAAAGAAGCCTCAAATGAAAACCTGCGAAAACATCAAACTTCAGATCTCATCTTTACTCCATCGCCATCAAGTTCTCATCTCCGACTCATATATAGGTTAAGCTTCATTGGAAGGTTCTCCATCGCCTAATAGCGTTAAGAGCTCAAACAACAAGTAGCAAACAGAAAGGGTTAACTTCACAAAATCACTTCACATAAAGGAGAAAAACATGTTATTTGAATTTAAATACATGACATGGTAAATAAGCTAACCAATTAATTCAAGATAGATGACAACACATCCAACAACATAAAATCAAACCAAATATTAACAAAATCCAATATTAGTGCCCTATAGTGCGATCATACACTACTACCAAGATGAGTCGATCAAGAACGCCTCTCAAGACGGGGACAATCACGTGGGACAACACCACCACTTCAAATAATTCAAAACATTCGAAGAATGGGACAAATAATCATCTCATTGTCACTCCAAGTGATCCAAAACATTTTGATATATAAGCTAACAACTTATCCAAAATAGATATCAACACAATCAACAACATAGAATCAAATCAAATATCAACAAAATCAAATGTTAGTGTCCTATAATGCGACTATATGCTACTACCAAGATGGAACGATCAAAAGCGTCTCTCAAGACGGGACAATCACGTCGAACAACACCACCTCATCGCCACGTCAAGCAATTCAAAACATTCTGAAGAATGGGACAATCTCATGGGACAAATAACCATCTCATTGCCACTTCAAGCTTCAAGCCTTATATGTCAAGTTAGTTAACAAAATCTCGTGACCTCACTAGTCACCCAATCAACAATTCCAAATCCAATAATCACGTGAGAATAACCACATGTCATTCCAAATTTCAAAAAGCATAAGTCTAATCAAATATGCTTACGAACTCATCAAATCAACATTTACAACAAGGAGATTGACATAAGATTTTCATCAAACAAGTTATTGAGCAATTCATGTCATAACACAATGAGGTGATCAATTAAACCAGCAATATTCCTCAAAATTTCAGCAAGCGTACAATAGTGTAAAACATGTCAAATTCACAATCAAACGACAATCAAACTAAAACACATTCATCTCCAACGCAAACAATTCAATTAAAGCATGCAAGACTCAAATGACACTTCTAGACTGAGTTACCCTTACCGTAAGCGTTTTCCTTTCTAATATGCGACTCCGATCCAATCACATCTTTGTTTTTTGTGTCGTGTCGCTTCGTTCCATTGTGTAGCTTCGATGCGTAGTGCTTCCGTTCTTTGTATCCTTCACAAGAACACTTAATGCAATCACTAACTATACAAAGTCATCGAACTTCCAAGGATTCAAATCTTAATCCTCGACAGTCCTTACTTATGATAAAATCCTTAAACTTCTTAAAACTCAAGATTCAATCCTAAATCACGTCTTCAACATCAAGACTTCCATCATAATTTAATCAATTCAAACTAAAACCTTTAAAGTTCAATTCCTTATTCGAAGATCCAATAATTCAACATAAGCCTCAACAATCCACTAATAATTCAATGAATCAAAACATGTCTTATCTACTAACGATTTAATAATCAAGTGATACGTTTCTCTTTTTAAAATATTGCCTTCCTGAGCTAAAACATAAACAAATGTTAAAGGCTTACAAGATTCAAGTTCTGAAAAATGTAAGGTTATGATGATGTTCCCTTTGTTTATTTGGGTGAACTTGTGATACATAAGGGGGTTGGACTCGATCAAAATTAGATCATGGAGCTGAGGAGCAAGGTGAAATTGAGAAGGAAATAAAGAAAAGGCTTAATACATCAGAAGACCCCTGAATTTGTAAAGGGAATCAGTTCCGGGGCCTGGAAAATTTTCGCATCAAATTGGGTCCCTAAGAATTTTTTTTAATTCAATTAAGGTCAAATGCGTGTCTGATGCTGATGTGTCTAAATTTTAACAGACATGGCATTTTAGCTTGGCTTTTATAATTATTTTTAGAAACCAATAATTATTATTCCTTTATTATTAATTCCAAGTCATGAAAAAAAACTTAATCTAACCTGAAAAAATCTAACATAATTTGAAAACCTAATCAAACCCTCTCCTCCTTCCTCTCTTCACTATCTTCTTCCAACCAGCCGACCTTCCTCTTCCTCCAACCAGCCGCCACCTTCTAACTGGTCCCTGGCAAGAAGGAGAGAAGGAAGAAAGCTTCCGCACAATGGCCGGCGATGGAGGCCACAGTAGCTGACAAATCGATGGAGTCTGGGAAGAAAAACCGAGATCTTGAAGAGATCCACGATTTGAAGATGGTGGTGCGAAGGAGGTCTCGACGGCGCGGCGAGATGGCAAGGCTCACGGTAGTGCGGTGGTTGCAACGGTGAAGAGGGACGACGCGTGGAAGAGGAGGACGGCAGAAGGGAAGGTCAGGTTAGCTTGGGTTTGATTGGAACATGGTTGGCTTTGTGGTGATTGAGAAGTGGTTTCTTTCTTCTTCGTCTCTTTCTGGTTTTGATTTAGGGAGATTTGTTTGCTTGAAGATTCAATGATAGGGGAAGTGCGTGTTGTTTTGATTTAGGAGCTTGAGGTTCTGGGTCCAGTTAGCTATGCAATGGTTGTGATTGAAGGCTTGGGTTTGAAGGAAATGGATTTTTGTGGTTTTAATTTCTTTGATGGTGGTTCTATCTTCTTCCATTGTACTAGCTTCTCTGCAAATGATAGTGCTTCTCTGCACTGGTAATTGCACATCTTGTTGTGGCTATGAAGCTGTCTTTTACCTGATGTGGTTGAAATTGGGGCTGAAGATCACTTAGGAGGGTTCAATTTGGGGCTGAATTGTTATTATTAGATTAGGAATTTGTTATTATTAGATTAGGTTATTATTTAGTTAAGGGTTATTAGATTAGGGATTTTATTAAGTTTTTTATTTTTTTCTGCTCAAATAAATGAGTTGGAATTAAAAAAATAAAGTATTATAATTTTTTAATTAAAAAATAATTATAAAAGCCACGTGTAATTGATGACTAGGACAAAATTGAGGTTTGACAGCATTTGGCCTTAATTGAATTAAAAAAAAATTCTTAGGGACCCAATTTGATGCGAAAATTTTCTAGGCCCTGGAACTGATTCCCTTTACAAATTCAGGGGTCTTCTGATGTATTAAGCCTAAAGAAAATGTTTAAATTTTAGACCGTGTACCATTGCCGTTGTCATTAGCCCATAACACGACGAACACATACTTGAGCATGGGTATGAGCACAATGGTGTAGATGATGTGAGAGAGAAAGAATTCCAAGAATATCATCAGTGTTCTCTATTTTCTCAGTGAAGGTGCTAGATAACATATACACTCTGTTTGGTAGAGAAGAGAGAGATAGAGAAGAGAGAGAAGTTGAGTAGAGAGAAATAGGTGAGAAATAGAGTAGATTTAAAGAGAAGAGAGATAGAGAAGAGAGAGACCCCAAACATAGTGTAAAGTGGAGATGTGCCAATATCACCAAACACAATTCCTAATTCCCTATGCTTTGAAATGAGGACTAGCGTCGTTTTACAATCCATCTGTGTTAAGATGTATGTAATGTGAAAAAAAAAGGTGAAGAATAGAAAGAAAGTGTGATGTTATGCATGTAGTGTAAAGATTGAAATTGATGACCCAAGATTAAATAGATAGTATGAGCATGTAAAAAGCAGGTCAAACGTAACATCCATCTTTTTAGGCCAATAGCAGGCCCCATATTATTCTCCCCAATAGCCGCACAAGCTAATTAATAAGGGGGATCAATAACAATGTCCATGACTTGCTCAACCTTCGGTAATAAAGGTCAATAACAATTTTCATGATAGTCAATAACTAAAATCAAGTCATTTTAACTACAAACCATCTTTCTAGGTGATTCAACATTTATTGTATTTTAACTGGTTTAATATGTTTTTAGTCCTTACAACTTATACAAGTTACTGAAAATTTTATAGGTGATCGACATATATTGTATATCATTTGCAGAATATGTGATATAAATATTCTGCTGTACATTGTATTGTACATTGTATTATAAATTTTAGACCCTGGCAAAAAAAAAATTATGTCACTTCTTCTCAACTTTGCCGGATCTGCAGAATATCATCCCTGCTATAAGGCCATTAACAACAAAGGTGCACAATACCTCTAAATAGGGGACTAAGACAAGCAGAAGACCAAATGTCTCGATGAGAGGAGGCTTGTGGAGATGAAGTTACCGTCATAGACGATGGTCTCCAAATCCTATCCAACCACGATAGAGAAGCATAGAGGGAAGAGGAAGATGGTGGTGGTCGTGTGGTGGGGGAGGTCGCAAATTAATGAGGCGATGGAGGAGGCACAATGGCGTAGGCGGAACGATGGTGGAGGTGGAACGAAGGCAGAACCACCACGGAGGTGTAACGGTAATGGTGGCAGAACGGGTGGATGCAACAACGATGTGTTGGAGGGAAGAGGAAGATGGAAGGAGGCGCGACGTCAGTACGTTGTGGTAGGCAAGAAGAAAAGGAACAAACAGACCAAATAAACGTGGTAAAGAAACCTAATGTGGTAGATATTCACATTTTGTAGGACAAACACCTAAGCAAGAAGGAGAGAGCTTCCTTAATGGAGGAGGATAACTCCCTAAGAGGAGTAGCAGCGCAAGCTCCAAAAGAAACCCGAACAGACACAAAACAAAAACACCTTTCTATTTCCTTCTACATAAATAGTTACAACAATCTCCACATATATAATTAATCAAATACAATTGAGAAAGAATGCAGGTAATTAAGCCCCGAGAAGAAGAGAGTTGTCCATCCATTTAAAGAACAAAAAACACTCATTTTAACCAAAACTGAAGCAAATTCATCCACATATTGTATGCATATGCAACAATTAATCATCACAGAACTTAATCTTCACATACACGCCAGGCTCCTCCCTCCCTTTAATTTGCACAATGCTATCTTAGAGCTAATTCACATTTTCAAACCCTGCAAATACAAAGTCATAAACAAAATAAGTTTTAGCACTTAATTTTTTATAGGTAATGAATGTCATGCACGCTATTGATTCAACATTTGATTTTTCAACAACTAACCTTGATATGTAGGCAATAGTTAATTAGCTCACCAAAACAAAACCAACGACTAAATTATTAGAAAAAAAAGGTAAACTATTAAGGTGACCATGTCTAAATAGTTAACTACTTATCGCATCAATTATGAAACTCATAAACTACTCACAAAAGCATCTTACAGAAAATTGATTATGATTCTAGAATTAATCGTAGAAGAGTTTCTAATGAATTAGCACTTACTGCTGGAATTCAATGTTAATCAACGATGCTGAAGCATTCGCGATGGCCTGGAACGCGGTGGTGGAGAGTACCATGGAAGTGTCCTTGGCAGAAGGCCTAGAAACAGAGGATTGTGCCCGATCAACAATCTTAATCTGAATGCTCTGCCCAGGAACGCACGTCCTCGGAGCAGCAGCACTGATGCACCTCACCTGATACTGCCTCCCGCAGGCCGCGCCATTGTCCCATATACCTTCCCCTGCCGAACCAAACATGTTGTTGGACGGGAACTCCGATGCATCTTTACCGAAACACGCCGTCGCTGCAACAAAAAACAGAATTACATAGATTAAATTGTCTGAGTAGTTTCTGAGTGTCAGAATTGATTTTGAAGAAAAAAAAATCGATTACTTACGTAAATAAGGAGCTTTGTATCGGGCTGCAGTACCAACATCACAAAGAGAGTAAGGGAAGAACAGTGTTGGAAGGAGGATGAGACATGAGAGGAATGAAGAAAGATGAAGCTTGGACATTGCTGCAAAGTGCAAGTTAATGATTTGATGAATTCAAGAGGCGTGACGTGAGGCTGAATTGCTTAAAAATTAAATATAATTTATGAACATGATCTTATAGTTATAGCATAGAATAGAGCACCAAAGTCAACGCCGAACACCTAGCGCCGCTGCATTTGTAGTATTCATTTCTAGGATGAGGCCTAGAGGGAAGCACATGTCATTTTTTTTCTTCCTGAAAATCAATATAGTAGTATACTAATACTAGTATTTCATTTTAAGGTGTTAATTATGATGGTCATTTATAAAAAGATTAAATGTAAAAAATAAAAATTTGGGGTAAAAACTAAAAATTCATTTCCAATGAAACTCCTGATCGTGACTTGAGAAGTAGCCGCCTCCAAATTGGAGCATTTTGAGTCTGTTAGTCAAGGTACAATCAAAATATATATGGCCATGATATATCAATCAATGATAAGAATAGAAAAGTGGTTAATTTTCATTTAATAAAAACGTTTTTATTTCATTTATTAACAAATATACACGGGCAGTCGGGCAGAGTCTAAATTGTGGGTCTAGGCTGCCGGCCACCGTCGTTGGCGGTTAGGAGTTGGGAGATGCAAACATGCCAGCCATGTGTTCATGTCCACACTTGGGGTCAAACAGAAGAAGGATATTAAAAAGAATGGAATAATATATAAAAAAACTGTGTAAATTAATTTTTTTTGTATAAATCAAATTTAATCTAAAAATCTGGGTGACCAGATGCATAATATTGTATCAAAGATTCTCATCTTGGTCTGTTGAGGTTATGATATGATAAGAGTCCAAAATGGTACTGCAAAACTTAGAAAATGTACTCCAAACTTACATTGAATACGAACCGTAAACATCGAAATAAACTATGGATTTTATCAAAGTTTGTTGGGATTAAGAAAATAAATAAATAAATTGATGAGAGGAATATTGATTTCAGATAAGATAAAGAGAATCGACAAGAAAAAATTCACAAGTTGAAGTGACAAAATATATGCATGGACGTACCTGATGGATTCAGATTGCAGCTAGCTCTATGAAATTGTAGGGAGTGAAACTTGAGAGACAATGAGGGGTTTAAATAATAGGGGAAGAGGAGTAACTCAGAGCCTAAAAAGCAAACTTTGTTGTTCAGCATCTTGGACTAATCATGCCGTAGAAGGTATTGTTAAAAGGGACATCAATACATAATTGATGTTCTCTTGTACGTGCAAGTTATTTTGAAGGGGATAATAATATTTTTAATAGAATTAAGTTACTTTCACATTTCACAATGATATAAAATGTTTAATTTATAATTATATCATAAATAGAAATTAATTTGGTCAATTTCATATTATTTAAATACTATAAGGATTACAGAATTTTGACTCAAATAATAGGAATCAGACATTGCCCATAAATATTAATATAGATATAGATGATTTATATATGGTTAGTATTAATTTAATATATATAAGTTTCAAGTCAATTATATATTTAGTTTAAAAAAAAGTCAATTATATATTTAATTAGTTTTTTGGTACATAGGAAAAGGACTGCAAAAAACTAAGGCACTACTGGGGGTTCATTCAGCTCAGTAACTCCACACTGCAACCTTGAGCCCTCCTTAGCAAAACAATCTCCCGGATCATTCGTCTCACGAGAACAATGCATCAAACAAATATCCCAATTCCTACACAGCAAGAGATGGATCTATTGCAGCTTGTTAGCAAGGATATGGAAGCCATGTATGCCACCTTTCAAAGCAATATTCACCAAGTCCCTACTGTCGGACGCACAAATAACCTTCTTCAAGCCCCGCTTCCATAACAACTGAAGCCCTACCTTCAAAGCCAAACTTTCGGCGTTGAAAGGATCCCCTCCTGGGAGGCTCGCATAAAAACCAAACACCCAATTTTGAGTTTAATATATACAAAAATACTCATGGTCATACTTCGCAGTCGAATACCGATTGTGATAACACTGTTGGCACATCGATAACTACGCGTTCTGGCCCACCAACCATAAATTGTAATGAAGATTTTAGGTCCATTATGTCGTTCTCAAACAAAGATAACTTGCGTGTTTTACATCTGGCCACACTTCTTCTAAAGTCAACAACCCTTTTCCTGAGGAATGCACACGACGCTCAACAACTTGGCACAATATGTAAGCTCCCCGCCACGAGTTTGATCCATAGCGTGATAGACAAAACGAATAATCCTCCTTGATCTTTGTATCTAAGATGCATCACGACTAACAACTCATCTAGGAGTGGAAATAAGTCAGGCAGCTCAACAAGGACTTGTGGCTTGGCTCATCAGAGACTTGGCCTGACTTGATTTGTTTATTAAAAAGGTTGAGCTTAGGCTTTATAAAAGGTTTAATTAATTAAAAAGGCCGGGCATAAGCTATCATTAAAGCCTATTTGACTTGATAGACCGACTTATTTATCCAATATTTTTATCAATACTATAAATAAGGCAGTGACTATTTGCGCCTCCCTGTTTTACTAAGTCCGCCATCTCCTTTTTAAAAAATTCCAATATTGCCCTTAGTAAAAAAACATAAAAAGGTAATATTTTATTTTTACTTCCCACACACCATCTCCTTCTTCCTCCTCACCCTCCTCCTCACCCTCCTCTTAATCCTCCACTCCCAACTTCTTTTGGGTGATCTCAAGTCAAGAATAGAAGCTTACCCATGTAAGTTTTTACTTTTTTCCGAGCTTTTTTTAGCTTTCATGGCGATTTCGCGACTTCCCGACGTAACTGGTTAGTCCGCACTTAAACATGCGGTAGTGAAACAAATTACAGGCTCCCGCTAACATAAGTGCGGAAGTGTGAAATTTATACCTTCCGCTGTGAAATTGTCTGTTAAATAGACTTTTAAGTATGCTTGTAGGCCAAGCCAGACTTTATAATAGGTTAGATCAGACCTTTAAATTTGCATTGTTAAATGAATACAAGCCAGACTTTGGCCACGACCACGAAAACATAATACAGATCAAGCTTAGACCACACAAAGCCTGACTTAGCTTGATATATTTACACCCCTAAACTCAACCTCAAACAAACTCGAAACCCAAACCCAGCCTTATGAAAGGCAGAGTCCATGGATCACATAGCACTCACTTTTTTTCAACATTAATCATGGTTATGACTCACTTCTCTAACTTTTAACGAGTAAACAACCATTTTGGTCCTTGATTGTGTTCACTTATGATGAATCAGTCATCATACTTTGGAAATAGTCTTTTTTCGTCCTTGAATTTATCGTCGTCGGTCAAATTAGTCCTTGATTGAGTTTTCCGTTGGTCCCTCAGACGGAAAAGTCCAAATATCACCATTTTTGCCACATTGGCTTGACACATCATCAATGACTCACATTTTATTATGTCAATTTAGTCCCCCAGAAAATAAAAATAAAAAATCTGAATTTATTAATTCAAATTACAAAAAATCACTTAATCATCAATTCATCATCTTCAACCTCATCTTCATCTTCATCCTCAATCTCACCTTATTTTCATCATTTCCAAAAAAACAAACACTAAATCCCCAAATGTTCATTCTCCATCTTCTTATTCTTCATCTTCTATAATTCTAAATCTTAAAAAACCCAAACCCATAAATTTAAAAAGCCAAACCCACCCTAACCCAGAAATAAAAAACCCACCCCTAACCTAAATCCCAACTCCATAATACATGGCCACCCCCATCCATGGATCCAGTGACGAGAGATTGAGATTGAAATTGAGGAGACGCATAGCCACCTTATTTCTTTACATTATAACTTACTTCACACAAAAAAAGTATGCAATTGTGCATATATGTAGTCATTGTAAGAGAATATGGGTGTAAATTTTGGATAATTTGAATTCTGGGTCTGGGTAAAGTTTCAATCTTTTGTGATCTAGATGATGTCTTCTGGGACATCTTCGTATTGGTGCTACAGGTACAGTCAGTTTATGAGGGTGTGGAGACAGGACACGGTGGCTTGCCCCGATTGCGACGGTGGGTTTATTGAAGAGGTTGAGCGGCACCAGCAGTGTCCTCTCCTCTGCGGTTCCAAACGGAGCCAAGGTCGCTCTATTCTCAGCGATGGGCACGGTTCCAAACGGGTTTACTCCTTTCAGCGATGGCGTCGTTGTACTCTTCCAGCGACGGCGGCGATGTACTCCTCCTTGGATGCCGTCGACAAAAACGGCACCAAGTTAGCCCTTTTCTCCCCTCGACGACGACGGTGATTCCTCTCACTACCTTTCACCACCACAGTTCTCATACACGCCCACAACATTGGTCTCTTTCCCCTTCTTCTTTTCCACCTTTTTCTGTTCTTCTACCACTAGGTTGTTGGGGGTGGCTGGATATGGGTGCTTCGATCTGAATGGGCTGGGTTTGAATTTGTTAAAAATGATTTGTTTTTGGAAAAATTAATCTTCTATCATCTGTTGTATGTGTTTCATTCCTCATAGATTCACATTCTTAGCTTTTAATTTTCATTAAATTTTACGTCGGCACAC
Organism: Lotus japonicus; assembly: GCF_012489685.1. Taxonomy (NCBI): domain Eukaryota; kingdom Viridiplantae; phylum Streptophyta; class Magnoliopsida; order Fabales; family Fabaceae; genus Lotus; species Lotus japonicus. Next base: position 87,057,239 of record NC_080041.1, on the reverse strand, counting down.
TGTTCTTCTTCCACTGTGATTGTTAGCTTCTAATTTCATTAATTTCTATCAATGATCTTATTGTTATGCACACTAGCTTTTGCTTGATTTTTCACATTTTTATTGGTTTTCAAATTGTTGCACTGTTCTTGGTCATGTGTTCTTGGTTTGTTATTGATTTGTTTAGAATTTCATTACTGAATGGTTATTATGATGAAGATGTTGTGAATGAAGGTGATGAAGAAGTTGTGAATTTATTAATTCAAATTTTAGAGTTTTTATTTTTTTTTATTTTTTAAGGGGACTAAATTGACTAAGCTTACAATATGAGTCATTGATCACGTGTCAAGCCATGTGGCAAAATGGTGACATTTGGACTTTTCCGTTTAAGGGACCAACGGAAAACTCAATCAAGGACTAACTTGACCGACGGCGACAAATTCAGGGACGAAAAAATACCATTTCTAAAGTATGAGGACTAATCCATCATAAGTGAACACAATCAAGGACCAAAATGGCTGTTTACTCAACTTTTAACTCTAATCAAACAACTCTATAAAATTTCTTAAAAAAAGAAAAAGAACTTTGCCATTGACCAAAGGGAAGGATTAAATTTGGCACCCAGGTTGAGGAGAAACCCATGATCAAGACACACAGATAACAATTTTTGGATAATTTAATAAAAAAACTATGAAATGAAGGATAGTTTGTTTTGTTTTGTCGTGTAACGAGGCACATATGTCCAATGAAACCGCTATGGGTGAGTCGTGGTTTAGATTCTGTGCAAATCGCTTTTCCTTTGTCTCTTGCTTCGTTTTTCTGATTTCCATCGTTTTCCAAATCACCCCATCATATCAAAATTTGATTTTCTTGATTCATGTGAAGCAGGTGTGAGGTGGTGTGAACATTGAAGATTTTCACTTTGTTTCGATTCTCAGTGATGATGGGTGCTGTTCCTGCTAGATACCCTTTGGGAATCCCTTTGCACTCTCACGGTGGTGCTCTTTCTCGCAGAGTCGACTTCACCACCTCACACTTCCCTGTTCATCTTGACCTTTCAAGAATTGCCTTGTGCCCCCGTTCTGCTTCTGAGGTACCTTAATTATCTTATTTCATGGGGTTTTCACTAGTCTGGGAAGTTTCAATCAATGCTATGTATGTAATGGATGGCTTAATGTGGTGTTAGACACAAATGGGACATTAGTTTAATTAGCAATGGAAATTTTCAATGCCCTATACTTTCTATATCTTACTTATAGTTAGATTCCAAAGGCTTGAGAAAGGGACACTAGTTAAATTTTATACTTTATAGTTAGATTTAATTGGGATTACATGGGTGGTTTTATCTGGTGCTGAACTAAATAGCTTGAGAATTCAATAGGTAAAGAGTGGCTAACATTGTTTGATGTTGCCCTAAATGCTTCATTCGACCCTCATTGTCTCAAATGAAAGGCCAAAAGGGTAACCCCATTTGTTTTGGGTTGAATTTCGGTGTCTTTGTCCACATGGTTTTCAGGGTTGAAGAAAATAATGCCTATAGGTAAACAAGTTAGAAGGTATAGATTGAAATTGAATAGCAGCTATGATGTCAAATCATTTTGGAGTTTGAGGCTGCTGTGATATTAGAATTGAGGAACATTTTGAAATGATAAGACATCAAATCTCAGTTTTGTGATGTTGTTTACCTACATCCCTAGTTGATATAATTAATTACCGGATGACTGGTCGGTATCTAATAGGTTTTGGGATGTAGGAATTCATTGATAGAGTATGTGCACGGTCTGATATTGATGATTTTGACTGGGAATGGGACGAAGTTCCGACACCTATTCTTGACACGGTTGAAAATCCTCTTTGCTTGAAGAACCTTTCTCTTAAGGTTGGTTGTAAGCTTGTAACCATTCTTTCTTCATTTTGCTTTTACATCACATATACTTGCAATCACAAAGCATCTAAATACCTAAATATTTGTGCTTGCAGGAACTGAAACAACTAGCTGCTGAAATCCGTATGGACCTATCTTCTCTTATGTCAGATACACAAATATCACCGAAAGCAAGTATGGCAGTAGCGGAGCTGACGGTTGCAATGCATCATGTTTTTCATGCTCCAGTAGACAAGATATTGTGGGATGTTGGGGATCAAGTAAGATTTTAAGTGATAAACAAAAATGCAAGGGCGTCTTTCGTATTTTAAATTTCCCCTCTCCTTTGGGGTGGAAAGTTGAATGTGAATCAATGATTGACCTATTTTGGTTAATGTAAACTATTCATTATTTGTGTGCAGACATATGCACATAAGATTCTTACAGGAAGGCGATCACTTATGAAGACAATGAGACAAAAGAATGGTCTTTCTGGTTTTACATCCCGATCTGAGAGTGAATATGATGCATTTGGTTCAGGTCATGGGTGCAACAGTATTTCTGCTGGACTTGGTAGTTTATAAATCCTTTCCCGTTTTGATAATATTAGTTTCTTATTACATCATTCAGGTTCATATTTTATTTTTTTGTCATTTGCTGTATGAGTGTATGTATTGTAGGTAGGTTGATAAATTATATTTTTTCTGCTGTAAATAGGGCCACTTCACGTTTTACTTCTTAGATGAATTAATAAAATTCCTACAGGTGAAGTTTCAAATTATCTCAAACTCATATTTGGTGTATTCTATTTCAGGCATGGCAGTGGCACGGGATATTAAAGGGAGGCGAGAGCGAATAGTTGCAGTTATCAGCAATTGGACTACGATGGCTGGTCAGGTGTATGAGGCAATGAGCAATGCAGGATGTTTGGACTCAAATCTGGTGGTGATTTTGAATGACAGCCGTCACTCTTTACTCCCCAAAATCGATGAGGGCCCAACAACTTCTGTCAGTGCCCTGTCTAGTACCCTAAGCAGGCTCCAGTCCAGTAAATCTTTCCGAAGATTTAGAGAAGCTGCTAAGGTATGTTTCTATTTCCCCTCCTGTGTAGAGAAATAATGCTAGAAAGCTATAAATTCGTCTTCAGCATTTGTTGCTGACATGCAGCCGCATGGTCCATATGACAATGCCACGCCATTCATGTTGTTGATTAGCCTCATTTTGTTGGTGTAATCTTCGCTTTCGCTCCTTCCATGGGGGTTCTGTCCTCAGGGGCTTCTTGTGGATAATATAAATACTTTATTTTTCAAAAAGAAAAAAATTGGCATGCTAAATGACTTATAATTCAAAATGGATTAGTACATGGACTGTTATGTATAATTTGTGGCCTGCCAAAAATACTCATCACTTTACGTTTTAATTTATTGTGACAACTGAGATCTTTCTGTGTGCATTGAGAAAGATAAATAGAAGTGCAAATCTCCCCCTCCCAAACGCTTGTGCGTATGTGCATTTTTACTCTTAGTGTTTCCATGTTACCTTCTCATTCAACATAAGTGATGCGTCTAATAAGTAACAAAGATAGTCCTTCTTTAAGACCCCAATTTTCATATCTTCATGCCCTATGCTTCATATTCACATTATGTTTAAGTGATTGGTAATTCGTCTGCTTTATCACAGGGTGTTACTAAACGAATTGGTAGGGGTATGCATGAATGGGCAGCTAAAGTTGATGAATATGCCCGTGGTATGATGGGTCCACTAGGTGCTACTCTTTTTGAAGAGCTTGGATTGTACTACATTGGACCAGTGGATGGACACAATATGGAAGATCTAGTATGTGTGTTGCAAGAAGTAGCATCCCTGGATTCAATGGGTCCTGTGTTAGTTCATGTGATAACCGATAAAAATCAGGGAGTAGAAAACAATCAGAAAAGTGATATAACGGACAGGCATCAGAATGGTACTAATTTCTATCGCAATTGTATTGCATATGCTCCATTCCATGTCATATCTTCTTGTGTGATTGCTTATCTTGCCTATACTGATCTTACACTCTAGTTTCGTTTTTCTTGGGTTTTCCTCTTTCTCTCTCTTTCCCATTTGAGTTTATTTCAGATGCTTAAGCCTTTCAGAAAGTGAAATGAATCCCTTCATTATTGATTAGCTTAAATATAGACCCTATGCAATAACATTATGATAACTTATAAAGGACACGATGCTCCATAAAACAACCAAGTCTCATCTTACTAGGTAGAGTTTGCTTCATGGATAAAAGGACTCCATTGGGTTCTGTGAAAAACTAAAATTTGATTAAATCCTTTTAATATGCTTTTCAAGCCTTTTGGCCTTTTCTTAATCTGAGCTGAAGCAGCACTGCATTTATTTGGCTTCTTATCTAGGTTCAGGTGGATACAATTAACATTTCATCTAGGTGTAGTACAAATGCCTTAAAAAATTTAAATGATATGTAACCAAACATTTATTTGTTTCCTATGTAATTTTTCAGATTCTGTTGAAACTGATTTTTTAAACCATGATGTTCGCCCTCAAGCGTATGGTGATTGCTTTGTGGAGACTTTGGTTGCAGAAGCAGAGAAAGACAAAGATATTGTGGTTGTTCATGCAGGAATGTTGATGGAGCCATCACTTGAACTGTTTCGAGAAAAATTTCCAGATAGATTTTTTGATGTGGGAATGGCTGAGCAACATGCTGTGACATTTGCTTCTGGTTTGTCATGTGGTGGATTGAAGCCATTTTGCATTATACCTTCTTCCTTCCTACAAAGAGCCTATGACCAGGTCTGACCCAATTTCAGCTTAAACTAACATGATAACCACTACCTGTTCACAGAAAATCAGAATTTCTTGAAAAATGGAATATTTTTAGTTCATATAAATTATTTAATTAAATAATTTCTGAAAAAAAGGAATCAAGGGTAAAAGATACATCTGGAAACATGTTAAACAGTAAGAAGCATTGCAGCAATACTATTATTGTTATATTATGAATAGAGAGATAGAAAAAAATGAAAGTAGTAACAGTACTGCATATCTGGTGCATGCGCTGCCAAGTTGTAAGGATTGAAGGGGATTTTACTTTATGAACCTTCAGGGAGTTTTATAGAACTGGACCAGAAATGGAGAAGAAGAAAGAATTCTTTATTGAAAAGTAAGAAACTGTATACAATTCTCTAGCATTTGAGAGGTTAGAACTCTCCCAAAACAGATCCTATTTCCAGAATATCCTAACTAGTTAACAGCTGCCACATAACCCAAGCAACCTCTAAGCTGATTGCCATCTCATTCACAAACAAACTGCCTAATACATTGATATGTTAAGATCCTCCCTCCCATAATCTAGGTCCATTAGTTGGCCTAGTATCTAATTCTATCAGAGTTTGGTACTCGAGGATCTCTGACAGCATTAGCAAAACTATGTAACCTGAGAAAATAGATATCATATTATTATGTGTATTTTTAATTTGCAATTGTGCGTGGATAGGTGGCATTGTGATTAAAACAACCTGATCTGACTGATAATTTTTTTTTGTAAATCCAACAAAATGTATTGGAATAGACAAAGGCCCCGTTTGGAAACACAGCTTAATTAAGCGCTTATGGTCATAAGCGCTTATGACATAAGCACTTATTCATAAGCTATTTTAAAATATTTATTGCAATAAATCGAAAATGAGCTATATATAAGCATGAGCTCTTTTTCATAAGCTATCCTGAGTAGCTTATGAAAATAAGCTCAAAACAGCTTATGGCCTACCATAAGCTGTTTGCATAAGCTCTCCCAAACACCGGCATAAGAGCTTATACTATCAGATAAGCTCAAATAAGCTCTTCCAAAGGGGCCTTTCTCAGTAGAAAAATTTCCCCAATGGCCTTTCTACTTGTATGCAGAATGGATAGCTTGTACACTACACATTATATAATGATTTTATACTAGTAATTACAGTTTTTAACATGTTAATTGTTACATGTCCGTATAGGTGGTTCATGATGTTGATCAACAGAAAATTCCAGTGCGTTTTGTCATTACAAGTGCGGGAGTGGTTGGTTCTGATGGTCCCCTCCATTGTGGGGCATTTGACATAACCTTCATGTCATGCTTGCCAAACATGATAGTCATGGCGCCATCTGATGAGGTTGAACTCATGCACATGGTGGCTACTGCTGCTCAAATCAATGATCGGCCCGTATGCTTTCGGTATCCTAGGGGTGTCTTGGTTGGGGAAGACTACACTATACCCAATGGAATCCCCATTAAGGTAATTGGGTGATATAGTTTTTTTTTTTCTTCTTTTTTTGGCTGTATTGTGGGTTTTGTTGAAACACATTACACATTGCTTTAAAAGGGTGAACTAATCTAGGGAAGTGCCATTCATTTTTACCTTCCCCTAAATTTTATCAAAGTATTATATAGCATATTGTCCTCCTTTAAATTTGGAGCGGTTGTATGTATTCATATACAGATTGGAAAAGGAAGAATTCTTGCTGAAGGTAAAGATGTTGCTTTACTGGGATATGGATCAATGGTTCAGAACTGTCTGAAGGCTCACTCACTTCTTGCAAAGCTTGGTGTTGAGGTGACTGTTGCTGACGCAAGGTTCTGCAAGCCCCTTGACATCAAGCTTCTGAGGCATCTTTGTAAACACCATTCTTTTCTAATTACTGTTGAGGAAGGTTCCGTAGGGGGATTTGGTTCCCATGTTGCTCAGTTTATTGCACTGGATGGACTGCTTGATAGAGGAATCAAGGTAATTCGAGTAAGCTAGGTGAAATGATTATATTTGTTTTATGGTTTTTAGTATATTTGGGCCTAGGAACGTGTTATTGGCTTCTATTTATAACTGGCTTAAAAATATCAGATTAAAGATAACTGAATTTCTTTCATTTGTATACCTCTCTGAATTTCTTGGTGGGAATGTATAGCTTTTTTTTTATAGGCAACATGATTGATAGGTGGCCCCTTAGTGTGTAATAGCAAGTTAAGTATCATACAACAAATTGTTTATTTTAATTTCGAAGGTCATTTGGCAAATTCATGTATAGTGTTTGGTGCATTTTTAAGTATACATAGCCCTTACATATCTTGCGCAGCAAAGTATGACTGAATTTTGCATTTGGTCAAAGTTTCTGATATTCTGTTTCATATTTTGTGGATCAACTCTTCCAGTGGCGACCAATTGTCTTACCAGACAGATACATTGAGCATGCATCTCCAAATGAGCAGCTTGACCAAGCAGGGTTGACTGGACATCACATTGCTGCAACCGCGTTGAGTTTGCTCGGCCGTACCCGTGAAGCTCTCCAGTTTATGTGCTTCTGACTTACACGCTTCATGTTCTTTTCCAGAAAGTTGGATAGTTGCATAGGAGAATCAAGAATGCAAAGGGCAGTTAGGTTTACCGGTCTCTTTCTATTTATAATGTTGTGTAGTTCTCCTTTACAAGTCTGGTGAAAAAGAGATCATGAATGCTATTTTAATTGTACAGCACTGATGTCAAATAGAAAGGAAAAAGCTAATATTAACTTTGACAAGCTAACAAATAAAGATATATGATGCCAGTCCATAGAGAATGCATTACTTGGTCTTGGGATGTGATATACCAACAGAGTTTGAAATATCATTTTATTTCTCATCACAAATTACAATAGGTGGTTTCAATATATAGATTCAGGCTCTCCTAATTAAGCAAATAATTAAAAAAAATCTATACAAGTCTCCTAATTACAAGTATACAAATCACATAAATAAGGAAATAAATCTCTCGCAATATTATCATGATATTATAACAATATCTCATGATTATATCATAATATTATAAAACTTCTCCTTAAGCTGGTGAATGCATATCTATCATTCCCAGCTTGCAAGTAAAACATTGAAATTTCTCTATGCGAAGTCCTTTGGTAAACATGTCGGCTAATTGAAGTTCCGAAGAGACGAAATCTGTAAATACAAGATTATTATCTAATTTCTACTTGATACAATGTAGGTTTATCTTGATGTGCTTTATTCTCTATCATGTCGGATTGGGTCATGAACAATACTAATGATAATCACAATATAGTTTTATAGGAGCCTACGCTTTAATCGATATAGAAGTTTCAACATACCAAAGGTTTTAAATCGCCGGTAAAATAGACGCCGACATTAATGAGACGGTTGATGGAGATAGCCACGTTTGTTTGAGGGTATGTTGACCGACGGTCATGACTGACAGTTGTGACTGTTGATAATCTTTCCGGCCAAGTATACAGGCCACCCGAATTTTCTTGCCAAGTCTTGCAGCCACATACTGACGACCTTAATCCTTAGAGTGAGAATATATAAATAAACACCATATATATATGTTGGTTCTTGGTACCCTTTTAAGTAACATGACATTCACTTTAGCCAAACCAGAGACCAATCCGAAATGCTAGGAAGTTGAAATTAATGAATAGATGTCCCATGTTTGGGGCTCATAAATCGGAATTGCCTTTCAATGTTTCTAATTTTTGCATGCATTGCATTGCCACTCGAACCCTTCTCTCTCCCTATCTCTGGAAAGGGCTCCTCCACCCTCCCTCTGGATTCTCCGGGGACCCTCCTTTCTTCTCCACTGCACTACCCTGCTGCATGCATGCTTTTCCATTTCAGCCATGGGAACGCCATTTCAGGGAATGATTCAAGATCTCAAAGGAAGAAGCCAATACTATAAACATGATTGGTCTTTTGCAGCCAGTTCTGGCCTTAGGTAGGTAATTCATTTCGTATCTGTCAACACATTGCATCATGTAACTCATGTTGTTGTTGATTCATGATTCTCTGATTAATGAATGCCATGCTGATGCAGCATATTGGCTCCAACTTTCTACATATTCTTTGCTTCTGCTCTACCTGTTATTGCTTTTGGAGAGCAACTTAGTAGGGAAACAGGTATAAACCTTACCTTTCTTTTATCAACCCCCTCAAATCATACTTATATTGAGGCTTTTGCAGCCGGATGCCTTGTTTCTAGTAAGTTCAATGTTCATTCTATAAGCAAGTTTCTCTATCCTGCATGCTTTTACAGATGGAAGCTTAAGCACAGTGGAAACATTGGCATCTACAGCCATTTGTGGAATTATCCACTCAATATTTGGTGGCCAGCCTTTGTTGATTTTAGGAGTTGCTGAACCAACTGTTATAATGTATACATATTTATTCAATTTCTGCAAAAACACTCCACAACTAGGTGCTAAGCTCTTTCTCGCTTGGGCTGGTTGGTACGACATTTAACATTATAATTTTGTTTCTGGTTTTCCCATTTCCTTACTGCATATTTTGTTGAATAAGTAATTTTGGATAGAATTGATTATAATCAAAGTAAGTTGAAAGTGATGCGGTTTACATTTAGAAACATTTACAATCATTTTCATGTTAACTAAAAGACTTGGTATTCTTGTTTTGGACTCAACGTCATTTTGCCAGCCTGAAGTGCTTCTAAGATTTTCACTCAAACATGTTCTCATGACAAAAAACTCGTTAGAGAATACTAGAAGTGCTTCTGTGGATGACAAGCAATGTGAAACTTAACAAATATTGAATCACATTACAAACTGTCTAACTTTCATGTTCATCTGTGTTGCAGGGTTTGTATTTGGACAGCGCTCTTGTTAGTTCTGCTTGCAATTTTTAATGCTTGCACAATTATCTCTAGGTTTACAAGAGTAGCATCTGAATTATTTGGCATGCTAATCACTGTTCTTTTCTTTCAAGAGGCTATAAAGGTGCTTCTTCCTCTTCATAGAAAAATAGATTTTGAATTTGGCACTGTAGGGATCAAAGTTGACAATTTTTTGAACCATAGGGACTGATTGCCGAGTTTAGAACACCCGAGAATGAAGATCCTTCAGCAAAGCAATTTCGATTCCAATGGCGGTACACGAATGGATTGCTAGCAATCATTTTTGCTTATGGACTACTTGTCACGGCCCTTAAAAGCAGAAAAGCAAGAACATGGAGATACGGAACAGGTAAATGATTCCATCCAAACATGTACCAGATTAGACCTTAAGCAAAATCTTTTTTGGTTAATACAACTTATAACAATAACCTTATCCCACTAAGTGAGGTTGGCTCTATGGATCACTAATAATCCATATTAAAGATATTGGCCAGTTTTACGTTGGCTGCTGAAGGCCTAACACAACTTTTCTCCTTTTCCCTGACTTAGGACCAGCTATGCAAGCATAGCATAGGCACAGTTAGGACTTGATTTATGTGATCTTTATTCTTGCATTCAATGCAGGGTGGCTTCGAGGATTTGTTGCAGATTATGGGGCTCCATTAATGGTAGTATTCTGGACTGCAGTATCTTATATGCCACCAGACAGACTTCCAGAGGGTGTTCCTAGAAGGCTGTTATGTCCACTTCCCTGGGAACCTGCATCTCTGTATCACTGGACAGTAGTAAAGGTATTGCATTGTTGTTATACACTTGGTACAACTTTTTCCATCTAAAGTGCATTCTTGTGAAACTGAATTAGTCTCTTAGTTTTCTTAGGATACCTAGCAAAGTGCATAGTTTTTGTACTTGTTAGATTTTCTCCATGCTTTTAGATTTGTGATTACTTTAACTTAGGCAAGTTCTAACATCCATCTAACAGTGACTAAAAATTGCAGGATATGGGGAAGGTGCCCTTTGTGTATATATTGGCGGCAATTATCCCAGCTCTGATGATAGCAGGTTTATACTTTTTTGATCATAGCGTAGCTTCCAAGATGGCTCAGCAGAAAGAATTTAACCTTCAAAAGCCTTCTGCCTACCATTATGATATTTTCCTGCTTGGAATAATGGTATTATATTTGTCTCTAAAATCTGGATTAATAGAACTTGGCTTTATGCTATTCCCCTTTGATAAAGTTTCCTGACATTAATATATATCGGTGGTCTTTAGACGTTGATTTGTGGTCTACTTGGCCTTCCCCCTTCAAATGGAGTCCTTCCACAGTCCCCTATGCATACAAAGAGTTTGGCAGTTCTTAGGAGGCGGGTTAGCATAATCTTCTTTACCAAGATTCTAGATTCCTCTTTATTAGATTAATATCAACTCTAATTAGATCCTTGTACATCTTCATCAACTTGCAGTTAATGCGAAAGAGGGTGGTGAAAAGCGCCAAGGAATGTGTTAGGCTACAAAGGACCAGGTCTGAATTGTATGGAAAGATACAAGCTGTGTTTATAGAAATGGATGCAGCACCTACCGTAAGTATTGTTGGTGTGTCTTTGTATATGCAGGCATGTTCAAAATTAATGCAGCATAAGTTTTGAAATTGGTACAGGTTAAAGAAATGGAGACTTTGAAGAAAGCTGTTATGAAGCCTGATAGCAAGGATGGTGCAAAGGACAATCTTGATGTTGTGAAAAACATAGATGAATATATTCCTGTTAGGGTTAATGAGCAAAGAGTGACTAACTTAATGCAATCCCTTTTGGTTGGCGTATCAATGCTATCCATCTCTGTTATCAAAATGATACCTACCTCGGTTCTATGGGGATATTTTGCTTATATGGCAATTGATAGTCTCCCAGGGAATCAGTTCTGGGAGAGGATATTGCTCCTCTTCATCACCCCAAGCCGGCGTTACAAGTAAGTAACTGTTGTAAATAAGGAATTAATATAAGAATTATTATTAGAATATTATATTCAGTATTAGGAGATTTATTCTCTTATTAGGAGATTGTGTACATAATTAGTTATTTCCTTATTTAGGATTAGTCTTCTTCTATATAATGTAATTACCCTTTGTATTCTCTGATTAAGAAATAATAATACAGTTTCTCCTACTTTCAAGTTGGTATCAGAGCTCCCGATCTTGGGAGTTCTGCTTCTGCGGAAAAAAAAAACCCTAGCCGTCTTATTACGGCCCTTTTATCTGGTAACGTTTTCTGTTTTGCCATTGTTGGCTTATACTGTTTGGAGGCCTGTGCTCTTCATCACCGGCCTGCCAACCTCTGTTCCTGACTGCGATTGCGATTGCACAGAGAGGGTTCCCCGTGCCTTCTGGTCCTGTTTCCGAGGGTCGTTTCCTCACTTTGTTGGTGTTTTTTCTTAAGAAGCCTTTGGTTCTTCCATTCAAGGAGAGTGCAATCTTCTCTGTTTCTGTTATTTTCCTCTTATTTCCCTTCTACAGTAACATCTCTCAGTATGTCTGGAGACGAGATTCCCATACCTAAGGAGAAACTCACTTCTGGAGTGAAAGGGGTCTCTCTTCCACCTTTGACCCACAAAGATCTCCCGGTATTACAAGGTTCCTTTCGCTTGGATGGGCGCAACTACCTCCAATGGTCCGAGCTCGTCCGTCACACTCTCATAAGTCGCAAGAAAATCAGTTATATTGAAGAAACAGCCCCAGCTGAAACTGATCCACAATATGACACATGGCGTGAAGAGAATTCTCTTATTATGACCTGGTTTTGGTACTCTATGATTCCGGAAATTAGCCGGAATTATATGTTTTTCCCTACTGCCAAAGAGATTTGGAATAATCTGGCACAAGCATACTCTAAGAAACAAGATCTCTCAGCTTGTTATGAATTGGAAAATAAAGTTTTCAATTCTAAGCAAGGAACTCTCTCTGTGACAGATTACTATGGGACCTTGAATGGTCTCTGGATTGAATTAGATCAGTATCAAAATCTGAAGATGAAGTGTGATTCTGACTCCATAACATTGAATAAGTTTATTGAAAAAGCGCGAATCTTTAAGTTTCTCTCTGGGCTTAACTCTGAATTTGATCCGATTCGGGTCCAAATTTTGGGTAAAGAGCAACTCCCCTCTCTCTCAGAGGTGTTCTCTATAGTTCGTGGTGAAGAAACTCGGAGGACAGTGATGGTGGAAGACAAATCAGTTGATGGTTCAGCCTTAGCCTCTGGAAAGGGTCCCATAAAAGGATCCACCTCTTTCGGACGCCCTAACCGTGATGATCGCCCCAACCGTGATGATCGCTTTAACGGTGACGATCGCTTCAACCGTGATGATCGTTGCACTTACTGTAAGAGGTCTGGTCACACCAAAGAGTACTGTTTCAAACTTTATGGAAGGGAAAACGTCCTTGCACGTATGAGCAAGTCCAAAGGTGCTCCGCAGAGGCGTGCAAATCACACAGCTTCTGACATGGAGAATGATGGTGAAGTCCCACCTGTACCACCGGCAGAAGATGTTCCTAGCCTTAGCAAAGCAGAATTGGAGCGTCTGAGAGCTTTTATGGACTCATTGAGTAAGCCCTCTGGTTCTTGTACTCTCACAATGACTGGTAAGAGTTCTACCTTCTTATCTCTTAATGCTTTGAGTACTGAAAATGACTGGATTATTGACTCTGGTGCTACAGATCATATGACACCTCACCCCTCACATTTATCTTCTTATTCCACTTACCCTGGAAAACATTATATCACTGTTGCTAATGGATCCCAAAACCAGATTACGGGATGTGGTAACATTCACCTTAGTCCATCTCTTCCCTTAAAGCGTGTGCTTCATGTCCCAAAGCTTTCTAACAATCTTTTGTCCATCCATAAACTCACTCGAGACTTGAACTGTGCAGTAACCTTTTTCCACTCTCATGGTGTTTTTCAGGATCTTGCCACGGGACAGATAATTGGGATTGCTAAGGAACAGGACGGGTTATACTGTCTGCAGCACGAGGAAAGCAAGTGTCATCAGACGAGTTCAGAGTCCTGGAATACTTCTCAAATATGGTTGCGACACAAGCGTCTTGGGCATCCCCCTTTTAGTATTCTTAGGACCATGTTTCCCCATTTATTTTCAAAAGTGTCAGTCGAATCTTTTCATTGTGATGTTTGTCAGTTTTCTAAGCATCATCGTTCAACTTTTCTTCCTAGTAATAATAAATGTGCTCAACCTTTTGATCTTGTTCACTCTGATGTGTGGGGACCTTCGTCCATTTCTAATGTTTCTGGTGCAAAATGGTTTGTTACTTTTATTGATGATTGTACTCGGATTACATGGGTTTTTCTTATGAAAGATAAGTCTGAGGTGTTTCAATTATTTGTTAACTTTTTCCACATGATTAGAACACAGTTTGGGAAACCTATTAAGAGGTTAAGGTCAGACAATGGGAAAGAGTATGTTAACAAGAATTTTTCTGAATTTCTTACAAAAAATGGTGTTGTTCATGAGTTGACTTGTGTTGACACCCCACAACAAAATGGGGTTGCTGAAAGGAAAAATCGTCATCTTCTTGAAATCACTCGAGCGTTACTCTTTCAAATGAATGTTCCTAAGTTTTATTGGGGGGAAGCTGTCTTAACGGCTGCTTATTTAATTAATAGGTTACCTTCTAGGGTTTTATCTAATGTTAGTCCTGTGCAGGTTATGACTAGCTTCTTTCCGTCAGTGCCCATTAAGTCAGGGCTTCAAAGTCGTGTATTTGGCTGTTCCGCCTTTGTTCATGTTCATGGTCATCATCGGGGTAAGTTAGATCCTCGGGCTATTAAGTGCATCTTTATAGGATATGCCTCAGATAAAAAGGGATACAAGTGTTATCATCCTCCTAGTCGTCGTGTCTATATATCCATGGATGTTACTTTTCAAGAATCAGAGTCTTTTTATCCCAATCCTCAGCTTCAGGGGGGGAATACTCAGGAAGCTGAGTCTCCAGAATTGTCTGTTATTCCTCTTCTACAGGAGCCCTTGATGCCTTCCTCCATTCCTATCACTGAGGACAGTGATGATGATGACAATGGTCCTGAACAAGTACCAAATCAGAATGATGACAATGGTCCTGAGTTAGTACCAGATCAGAATGATGAAAATGGTCCTGAACTAGTACCGGATCAAAATAATGTTGACAGGTTCAGGATAAAGTACCAGCGGAAAGTAAAACCCGTCCTGATCCAACAACAAGACCAACCATCTGATCTTGAGGTAAGTGTTCCGAACCCTGAGCCTAGTAATTCCTATGAGCATAACCTTGATGACTTACCTATTGCCTTACGAAAAGGAAAACGTTCTTGAGCCAAGTACCCTATATCCCAATTTGTGTCTACTCAAAATCTTTCTGTGCAGCATCAGAGTTTTATTTCAGCTATTGACTCTATTAGAGTCCCTACATCAGTACAAGAAGCTTTAAAAGATAAGAACTGGATTCAAGCCATGAATGAAGAGATGCATGCACTGGACAAAAATGGCACTTGGGAGATTGTTGAGAAGCCAAATGACATGAGGACAGTAGGTTGCAAGTGGATATATACCGTGAAGTACCGATCTGATGGCACACTTGACAGGTATAAGGCGAGGCTAGTTGCAAAGGGATACACCCAGACCTATGGAATTGATTATGATGAGACATTTGCTCCGGTAGCAAAAATGAACACCGTAAGGATCATTCTTTCCTTAGCAGCTCACTTTGATTGGGAGTTGCAACAGTTTGATGTTAAAAATGCTGTCTTGCATGGAGATTTGGAGGAAGAGGTGTATATGGAGATTCCACCAGGGTATGACCCTACTTCAGGAAGAAATAGGGTGTGCAAACTGAAGAAGGCTTTATATGGGCTCAAACAGTCACCCCGAGCTTGGTTTGGGAGATTCACTAATGCTATGGTGTCTCTGGGTTATAAACAAAGCCAAGGTGATCATACCCTCTTTATCAAACATACTCGAAATGGTAAACTCACTCTTTTGTTAGTCTATGTAGACGATATGATCATTGCAGGTAATGATGAACTTGAGAAGCAGAATCTGAGGAAAGAGTTGGCAGCCCAATTTGAAATGAAGGACCTTGGAAAGCTGAAATATTTCCTAGGTATGGAGGTGGCATACTCGAAGCAAGGGATTTTCATATCTCAAAGAAAGTATGTCCTTGATCTTCTCAAAGAGACTGGAAAATTGGGTTGTAAGCCCATGGGAGTGCCGATAGAGCAAAACCACAAGATTGGAAGTAGTGAGGAGGACCTTAGGGTTGATAAGGCTCAATATCAGAGACTTGTGGGGAAGCTCATTTATCTATCTCACACTAGACCTGACATAGCTTATCCTGTTAGTGTTGTCAGTCAATTTATGCATGACCCACAGGAGAGACACTTACAGGCTGTGGATAGAATCTTGCAGTATCTGAAGGCCAGTCCAGGGAGGGGTCTGTTGTTCAAGAAGAGTGAGCAATTGTCTATGGAGGTTTATACTGATGCAGATTATGCAGGGTCAATTGTTGACAGGAGATCCACTACTGGATATTGTATGTTCTTGGGTGGAAATTTAGTTACATGGAGGAGCAAGAAGCAGAATGTAGTTGCCAGATCAAGCGCAGAGGCAGAGTTCAGAGCCATGGCTCAAGGAGTTTGTGAATTGTTGTGGATGAAGATCATACTAGATGATTTAAAAATAAAGTATGAAGCTCCCATGAGACTCTTCTGTGATAATAAGTCTGCCATTAGTATTGCGCACAATCCAGTCCAACACGACAGAACAAAGCACATAGAGATAGACCGACACTTCATCAAAGAGAAATTGGATAGTGGTCTTATATCTACACAGTACGTCCCCTCAGGACTTCAGTTGGCTGATGTGCTCACCAAAGGACTTCCCTTGGAGCGGTTTAGAGAGCTTACTTGCAAGCTGGGAATGATAGATATCCATTCACCAGCTTGAGGGGGGGTGTTGTAAATAAGGAATTAATATAAGAATTATTATTAGAATATTATATTCAGTATTAGGAGATTTATTCTCTTATTAGGAGATTGTGTACATAATTAGTTATTTCCTTATTTAGGATTAGTCTTCTTCTATATAATGTAATTACCCTTTGTATTCTCTGATTAAGAAATAATAATACAGTTTCTCCTACTTTCAAGTGTAACCTTATTGTGTGTTTGGTTCCATGTCTGGGAGCCTAAGAATCTATTCTCATTGACAAAAATCATGTCTAGGCGGTTATTTAACTATTTGTCAATCGCCTTAAAGAATAGGTTTTATTCCCAAGATCAATTCTGCGGCGAAGCTCGAGAGTAGTTTATGTGGTGGACATAATTAATTGTAGAGTTTAATAACTAGATTTCAACATATTGCCCTTGTTCGAAAAATGGAGTACAGAGGAAAAAAAAACCAGAAAATGCAGGCAACAGACTTACAAACGAAGAAAGGATATTACAAGCTCATTGAGCAGTTACAAGCTTCTATAGAGAGACCGATGGACCATATGAAAGGTCTCCCAATCCAGAAACATGTAACAATAAAATTTGCATTTACCAATACATAGAGACACTAAGTCATTAGTACCTACTAGGTCATGAATACTACTAGGCTATCATGTTTACCTAGGTTTATAGCTAGAAGAGAGAAAAATAACTACAAAATCTAACAGCCTTGTAGAAATCACTTTTCCCATCAACGTATCCAGACATGAATCAGTTGACTTTCAATTCACTTCAACTCAGTTTTACAATAATCAATTTACCAAAATCAATTCTATCTGAAACCAAATTTGACAACGTTCATCCAAACACAAATACATAAGCATAATGGTTTTGAAATTGAGAGATTAATCATGGCTTCCAAACTTCTCTTTCCTTCATGATGAAAATACTTCATTCCCAATAAGTAGACATGATAATACTATAGAATAGGATGCAAATTTGAAGTTATTTTTTCACTATGGGTGCAATGTCTTCGAGAAAAACAAATTATGAAATGGCAAACTATTTCATTTTTCAGTTGTTGTGTCCAAATGCCATTTGCATATGCTATAAGAAGCTAACTATGTATTGTATTGTCTGTTTGGGCAGAATTTTGGAAGGTTCTCATGCCTCATTTGTGGAGAAACTACCATTCAAGACCATTGCTGCATTTACAGGCTTACAGTTAGCATATTTTCTGATCTGTTTCGGTGTGACATGGATACCTGTAGGTGGAATACTGTTTCCGCTACCGTTCTTCCTTCTCATCATTTTAAGAGAAAGATTACTTCCAAGGCTGTTCATACATAGCCATCTTCAGGAACTAGATGCTTCTGAGTACGAGGAAGCAATTGGTGCTCCACATGGTGACCATACTGTGCCACTTTTGGTACAATTTATTCAATTCTTGTTATGGCAAATTATGTCTTTTGTACCTTTTTCTGCAAGCTTTCTAACTTGGGACCTGATAATGTTTGATCAGGAGAAGGATAGTGATGGTGGTGAAAGCGAAGATGACTATGATGCTGAGATATTAGATGAGATGACAACCAACAGGGGAGAGTTGAAACTTAGAACTATAAGCTTCCACCGTAAACACCGTGGCGGCGGCGCCGGGGAAGACAGAAACTTTCAAGTAAGACTTCTTAGATTCATTTCTCAGTTTTCTGAATTTCAAAACTCATTCTACAAATAATGTTCAAAATCTGTTTTTCAAAAAAAAAAAAATTAAACGAGATGCTTTACAAAGATTAAAAGTATGTGACTTGAAAACAAAAACCTAAAACAGGGAACATCTTTGAAATGTTTTGGGATTTCAGTTTTAAAAACCGTAAATAAGAACAGTTTTTTTTAAAAACAGTCAATGCCAAATGAATTTTTATCATTTGGACAGGTTTACTCATAGAATCCTATAAGGTTTCAACTTACAAGATATCTATCATTGGTTTTTATAATGCTAGTTTCATGGACTTGGACAGGTTTCCCCTGAAGATGCTTCCCGAACGTGATGAAATGAAAATCTCTCTGCAGCCACTGTTTTTCAGGATGCTGAAAGGGCAACATATGAGAGTATTTTCCTCTGGACAGGAATGTTCAAGATTCTTGTGTAGTCAGATAATGATCATCTATGGAGCAAAGGAGTGAAAGAGAAGAAAAGAAAGTACAAATGGTTCATCTGCATTTTGAAATGGTCTTATTAGGAAAATTGCATTAGAATATTGAGATCAAGGGTCAATTCCTTCCTTAGTTGAATAGAAAGTTCATAAGAAAAACAATCAGGTTAGGATGGAAGGAAAAAATTATACGATGATAATATGAGATGAAAAAAAGAAAGAGGGACGAGCAAGGAAACTAGATAACAGAAAACACATCATACTATTTTTGAAGTTAGAATATAGATGAATGTCAGACAGTAGTGCATTTCTTCAATTTTTTTTGTTAATTTTTTTTGGTACATCGGAAAGATAAATCGCACCCGTCAGGAATCGATCCCTGGACCTCTCACTATCCAACCTATATGTCCCCCAGCTCCTACCACTTGAGCTATCCTACGGGGACAATGTTAATTAAAAGAAAACTACTTATAAGTTAAAGCTACAAATAAGGGCTATTGCTATCATACATTTAAAACAATAAAAAATGTCTTACACTGGCTACCAATTAAAACCTACTGTGCGACCCATCACTTGAGCTCAAAATCTATTGAACGACCTAACTATCACATCTTTCTGAGGATGACAAAATTGCATTGCATCTGCTTTAGAACAATTAAACCTTTGTTTAAGTTAAAACTTAAAAGCAAAAGCAATACAATTATGTGCTATTGGAGTCCGAGAAGGAACGCAACACAAAAAAGGCTAAGTAGGAAAAAAAGGCTAACTAGGTGAATCACAAAGAATGTGCATGAAGGTTAGCTTAAGTGGTAAGAGGTAGGGACATAAGGGTTGGGAGGGTGAAGGGTGAAGAGTTCGAACCTTGAGAATGATAGATTTACTAACATTACTAACAACTATCATTTATCTAACAACTATAATTGCATCAGCTAGGACTTTATATGATTCAATCTGCAAAAATTGAAACATAGGACTTTATATGATTTAATCTACAAAAATTGAAACATGGTGTTAAGGTTCGTCCGCTCAAGATGGTTACGGTTCATGGCTCGTGCAATTGATATAACAGAGTGGTTGGTCAATACGTGTGGTGGTGGGGCAGTCAGAGTAACCTTTAGGTGTTACCGTGTTAGGATTCCGAAGACTACAACGTGTTAGGGGATGATATGATGGGGCGGCAGTTAGTGCTTCTGCGCTCTCCCGGGCCGTCTCCACTTCCCTCGTTTGTCCATGTCCTCATCCCTCCATTCCCACGACAGGTCTCTACGGCTATTCCCAACATGCATGTCACTAAAAATACATTAATAAATATAAAAAAATATGTAATGAATTTAAAAATTACAAATGACAAGTCAACCATATCAAAAAAAATCAATACATAATAAAAGTGAAAATAATAATTATTGAAATTAATTTCAAAAATATTTTTTGAAATTCATCACACAAAATAAATAATTTTTTTTTTTGAGAAAAAGGATTTGAAATGTAAAGATCAATACTGAATTCATCCACTAATACTCTAAATAGTAAATAATCCCTAAACATTATACTTCTCTAAAAAGTGAAGTATTCATTATAACCAATATAATTTTCTTTAATCTAAATTTTTTATTGAATTTAGTTTCTTAGTATTTTTTATAATGAGTTGAGTTTAAGATCTTTTATAATTTTGTATATATTTATTAGCTATTTGAATTTTGTTTTGAGAATATTATTGTATTTTGATTTATACATACGAGGAGGGGTTCTCGCGGGGTAAAGAGACTGATTTCACCCATTTTTTTTTAGGAATTTTCGTTTGTGTGATTGTGTCTCATGGGAAAAATTCCCAAAGAATAAATTAATTAATTAAGGATTGACAGTCTTATGCCTGATACCGTTGCGAGAAGAACTTTACAGCAAATTTGCTGCCTCGCCATGCTTCAAGGGAGGGTTCTCCACAATGTGTTTGGTGACAACCCCTTCTAGCTTGATTAATTTCCTTCTGCAGGATTCTGTTCCTTAATTTGTCTGTTTTTCTTCCTCATGTACCAAAAATCAATGGGAATGAAGCATTGGTAATGTAAGTGATGGATACCCTCATGTAAAATAAATAACGACTTTGTATGATTTAATAATGGAAATACTACTTGGAAATTGATTTAAACCAAAAAGGTGCAGCACAACTGCTAAATAGTTGGGCTCCTTAACCATCTAGTCCAGGGTTTGATTCCTGGGCGGTGCGTATGGAGAAGCATTTGTTGGGAGAAGCCTACCCATTTAACGTGATTTCAGAGCCTTGAAAAATTAGTCTCGTGGCGGTTGGCGGTGGGTATACCTTGGAAAAAAAAAATTGATTTCAATGATATACTTTAAGAATTCAAGAGATAAGCAGCACGGGAGTTCTTTCAAAAAAAAAAGATAAGCAGTAAAAAATAGGAAACTCGTGAAGTGACAGCAACACGCGCGGGAGGCACGCCTCAGATCACGAACATCACTAATAGAAAAGTAGCTTAATTTGTTCTTTTTTCCTCAGAAAATATAGCTAATGTTAAATGGTTTTAATATCTGATTTTTCTACACATTATTATCCTTAGTGGTTAAGTTTTGCTTATGGTTTTCAAAGAAAAAAAGATTTGCTTATGAGAATTATACAATATAAAATATGATTACTCTTTTTCTTGGTGTTCTTTTATGTGATTTAATACATATGCGTCATATAACCAAAACTTGACGGCAATGATTGAGTTTGTAAATGACATAGTCCTAGATGTTAAATCAAATAAAAGAAACCAAGAAAGAATTCGGTGTATGCATGGAAATAAAACTCATAAGATTAAAACATATAATAATGTATGTTTTCATGGACTAAAAACTAAGATATTTTTTAGAGGAACCAAAACATATTTAACACTTAAAAATAGATAGATAGATACGTATATTTTGAAATTATAGCTATACGCGTAAAACATTAACTATTAATTAAGTCAACAAGGTACTAATTAACAACTTAGATTATTGATGGCACACAAGGGATCAATATTATGGCAATATTACGTAGCCATCTCCCTTCCCAGCCCTCGCCGAAACAAAACAACCACATAGGATTGATTACCAGGAAGAATTCAAACGTTGTTGTTGTTCATGTTGTTACATTATTCGAAGGTGCACGAAACATTATTATTATTCATTGATTGATTGTTAATCATGTCGTCAGCGCCGCTGCGTAGAAAAAAGGTGTTTGAAAAGTGGTGCCGCAGCCACCACGACGAGGCAGCGGATGACGAGACAGACAGAGATTGTATTGACAGTATCCATGAGATGTCCAAGGATGAGGGCAGCCAATACAGCCTCACCGGCATCCCTCTTCCACCGCTCGGCGCCAACGCCAACCCCAACTACCGGCGGCCCAAGCTCGGCAGTTTCATCATCTCACCATTTAGCCATCGTTACAAGTATATACATATATACACCTCCCTTTCATTCATTACCTATATATATGCATTAGTATAAATGATTGTTTGCTTAATCAATAACAATGATGATGGTATCCAAGATTAATTAGTTCAAGTGATGCATGTTTGATTATTCTAAAGCAATATCTTTTGGATATATTAGAGATTTTGTATGATGAAAAAATTAGGGCTATGAAGTTTGCTCCACCAGGATTTATAGTTGTTTCCAGCTCGAATAAGATTTATCTCCTATTGAGTATATGTGTGCTAGACAAGAAAAATATAGATGATGATTATTTAGTTTGATGGTGGTGATGCAGGATGTGGGAATTGTTTCTGGCGGTTTTAGTTGTCTACACTGCATGGGTGGTCCCTTTTGAGTTTGGATTCCTTGATGAACCGATGCTAGGTCTTTCAATTAGTGACAACATTGTGAATGTGTTTTTCATCGCGGACATTGTGCTGAGATTCTTTGTTGCATACCTAGACAAGTCTACATATCTGATGGTCGACGATCGTAAGCGCATTGCTTTGAGATATCTCAGAACATGGTTCACCTTTGATGCCATTGCCTCCGTTCCGTCGGAGCTTTCCCACAAGTTATTGCCCGGTAAATTGAAGACATACGGCTACTTCACTATGCTCCGCCTCTGGCGTCTCCGTAGAGTCAGTAAAATGTTTGCAAGGTAATACATTTATTGCATTTATTAATATGTGCGTTTCTTATCTTTCTGCATAACTAATAAGAAACAGATATTATACTGTATTTTGGTAATAGGATGTTCCTAATGTAGACATTGTGCCGTGACATAACATTTATTACACTAACCAATCACTTATATAGTGTGTTTAGTTCTACTGTTGGAAGCCCATAATCACTTATATGAAAAAGCTATAAAATGGTGTTTTGAGTGGGACTTGGGGCTGGGCACTTTTGTTTTGATCTTATACAGGAACTGATAAGGCTATATTCCTTGGCTTCTCTTTGGTTTTTCAGTTTAGAGAAGGACAAGAATTATAACTACTTCTGGGTGCGGTGTTCAAAGCTCATATGTGTGAGTATTTGTTTGTTATTATTAATTTAATTGCATATTTAGAGCCCGTAAAATCACATAAGGAACTTCCTTTAGTTTTTGTGGTTATCCATTGTGATTTCAGTTTTCCACGGTGTATTCAAACATGCACTTAATCTCTTGGTAGAGCGTGTGACTTGAATAAGTTGTGATGTTGCAGGTAACTCTATTTTCAGTGCATTTTGCTGGCTGCATTTTCTTTTTTATTGGTGCCCATCATGACCGAACAACATCTTGGATTTCGATAGTCCCTGATGCCGCTAAGACGAGTCTCATGAGTAACTATGTGACATCAGTGTACTGGTCCATAACGACTCTTTCATCAGTTGGTTATGGCGATCTGCATCCTGTAAATACAGGGGAGATGGTGTTTGACATATTCTACATGTTCTTTAATCTGGGACTCACAGCATATCTCATTGGAAACATGACGAACTTAGTTGTTCATCGGACAAGCAGAACAAGGAAATATGTGAGTATAGTCATTTATAAACCCTGTGACTTTTTAGGTTTTTGCTGAAAAGTCTCACATTGACTACAAATATGGCTAAAACGGTCCTTAGAGCAATCCTGACCCATAAGACTTTTGTTACTTGTCCTAAATAATTTTTGCAACCCCATTTAGCAAGTCAACATTTATATCTCTATCTTTATAGTTTTTATCAACAGATACAATATATGTAAATATCATGTAACTATTTAGCTAAGTGTGATTAGTTAGATGCTTTCCATTTTACAGCTGTTCAGTTAGTTAAGTTTTAGTCCTTAGTTTCCTTTTCTGTTAAGCAGTTAAGGACATTTAGACTTCTATTTAGCTTGATCAATGCATTGTACACAGTACAACTATAAATAAACAGAAGGAACTAAGAATCAATCACACTTTGTGATCTAGATTCATTTCCCCAGTTTTCTGTGTTTCTCTTTCTCTTTCTCTAAGGTTTTCACACTTGATCTGTATAAAAGGACAACTTTGCTTTAGTGCATGTTTGGTTGCACGTTTGCAATCCACATTTATAGCATGTTTGGAACCGCTTCTCTTTTCTTAAAATTGATTCTGAAACTCACATAAACGTCTTCCCAGAATTAATTATAGCTCCACAATCTATTCAAGAAAGATTTCCAAACATGCACTTAGACACTAAAATCAAATTCATTCGTAAGTTACAATATGTAGCTTCTCAGATAACATGCTTTGGATCATGTTAGAATCACTTTCACACATACTTAACTTGTATCCATGCTTCATGTCCACCTCTCCCCATCAAAGATTTTTAGACTCAAGTATATGAATGCAGGAACTCCAAATTTGTATATAGAATCTGAGAAAATTTTGCACTTGATAGTCTTATCCACAATTCACATCATTGTTGTAGTTCTAAAATACCATATCTCGTCTTTCATTGCTTTCTTTCTTTCTAAGAGGTTTGGTTAATATTTTGTTATATCAGAGAGACACAGTTCAAGCAGCCGCAGGTTTCGCGCAGCGGAATCTGTTACCTATCAGGCTGCAAGAGCGGATGCTTGCTCATTTGCAAACCAAATACAGAACTGATTTAGAAGGACTGCAGCATCAAGAGATTATTGATTCCCTTCCAAAGGCTATTCGATCTAGTATCTCACAATTTCTATTCCTTCCAATCCTGGACAAAGTGTACTTGTTTCATGGAGTGTCATGTGACCTTCTTTTTCAATTGGTAATACTTTTTTTTCTTTTTGGTTTGCCATAACCCTGTGAACAAAGTAGTGTAAAGCTTTTCAGTTGTGTACCTGAGTAGTTTATAATTGCTTTTTATCCTCTGATTTTTTGTCCTGATATTGTGTGTGAGAAAACCATGACATCTGATCTGTAAACATGGCATTCTCTCTTCACATCTTTATTAACTACTCAATATCTTATTTTCAATCAGAAACATGTTCATCTATTTGATTTAAACATCAAGAATAATCATGTTGTATGTTTGCTACTTGTTAGACATTGTCTGTTTAGATGATGAACAGGTTGTTTTATGTGCTTATTATCTTGAACTGTTGAAATTTGAAGGTCACAGAGATGAAGGCTGAGTATTTTCCTCCAAAGGAAGATGTGATTTTGCAGAATGAAGCGCCAACGGACTTCTATATCTTTGTCACCGGGGAAGGAGTAAGAAACTACACCATCTTTAACTTCATTTATTCCAATTAGTGCCTTGAGGATTAAGTCATGTAAAATGGAAAATAATCATTGAAAAGTGCAGCTTTTAAAGTATTAATGCATTGAATGATGTCTTTTTCAAGTACAGTAAGGTGAAACTTGAATCCAAATTTGCCTTTGCAAAATTGGAAATTTTTTGCCAGCTCCCACAGTAGACAATGACATGAGCGCTTATGCTATAAGATGAGCTAAACTTTCATTTTTTTTCTTCTGTCTTGACAGGAACTCATCAAAGAAAAGAAGGGAGCTGAAACTGTAAGTCTAATTACATCAAGAATCATCATCACATAAAGACTTGTTTCTATTATTAATAACTTGTGCTGTGCAATAATTGCAGATTGTTGGTGAGATAAAGGCAGGGGATGTAGTTGGAGAAATAGGAGTTCTATGTTACAGGCCACAGCAGTTTACAGTTCGAACCAAAAGATTGTGCCAAATTCTGCGCTTGAATCGTACTACATTTCTAAATCTTGCACATTCAAATGTTGGAGATGGGACAGTTATCATGAACAATTTTCTCCATGTATATAAATATAAATTATTTGTGCATTATGATTTGTGTTTTCTTTCTAGAAGTTAGATCCAGTCTGGATGCGGATTAAAGAGCATTTATTGGAGCTTATTCAGTGTCTTTTTTTATTTGATAAATTCCAATAAGTGTTCTTTAATTCGTATCCACGCAATGATCAATCTCAGTATGCTAGCTAGACACATTTTACTGCAAGTTTCTTTCTCATCATGATCTTTTATTCACAGAACCTTTCAATTTGTAGTTTCATGCACATAACATCTTTTTACTCTTATTGCAGCATTTGCAAACATCAGACCTTCCAGATATGGATGTTGTTTTGGCAGAAACACAAGCCATGCTGGCTCGGGGTAAAATGGATTTACCCGTCAGCGCGTGCTTTGCGGTGGAGAGAAAGGACGATGAATTGTTAAGTCGGTTGCTGAAGCAGGGTTCAGATCCAAACGAAATTGATCCTAATAAGAATGGAAAGACAGCACTGGTATGTAGATTTTCTTTGCTCGAATATAAATGCATATCTGTTTAGATAATACTGGTTGCCGCTGGGTTGCGGAACTGTGGACAAATGCTGGTTGATG
This sequence comes from Lotus japonicus, assembly GCF_012489685.1. Classification (NCBI taxonomy): domain Eukaryota; kingdom Viridiplantae; phylum Streptophyta; class Magnoliopsida; order Fabales; family Fabaceae; genus Lotus; species Lotus japonicus. Next base: position 87,030,802 of record NC_080041.1, on the reverse strand, counting down.
CGGCTGCCATTGTGGTCCTGATGCCGACACATTGAATCCAAAATCCATTACGTTGCAGCCGCAGTTGCAATTTGAAACCATGATGCTTACTACTTTACTTTCATGTAACAGCATATTGCAGCTTTCAAAGGCTATAGGCACTGTGTGGCTTTGCTTCTAGAACATGGTGCTGACGCAAATAGTAGAGGTACTCTTCACAACTTTTATATAGTGTTTGATAAGAGGCCAATAGAGGTGGAGGGATCTTTTTAGAATAGCCGACAATTGCACGCACTTCAATAAAAAAAATGAATTAAGCACTCCTAATGAAAGTAAACTCAACTGTTATCTAAATACACACTTAATGCAGTTTGATAATACCTTTAAAAAACAAAGAGAAGTAAAACAAGTTTAAAAACAATCAGCATGAGATTGAGAGGTCATTGTTAAGAGTTGAAGCACTTTATTATTCAATTTTGTATATGTTTGGATTTCAGTTGAATTCAACGTTAATCCTTGCTTAAGCAAACATGACAGAATTTTGTTTTTCTATTGATGTGCTGGTATGTGTGTTTCCTCGTTTGCGTCAACACAGACGAGATATCAAATGGACACTAACATAGTTATTCTAGCAAGAATTTGTATTAGTACTTGTGATATCTCTAATCTAACTTTTCTCGCAAGATATTTCTATAATTCTATTATTTTATTGTAAAATTCACTTTTATAGTAAAAATATCCGAACATAAATCATATCACCTTTAACTTTACTTTTCCCATAACCAATTGTGTCTGAATCAATTCTATCCAAAATTAGGCGCTTTCCTATTCAATTTCATCAAACACGCCTTTAGAATTACTTCTACTAACAATAATTTGTGTTGGTACCTGTGATGCCTCTAATAGCATATATTTTTACAGATAGGGATGGAAGTGTGCCACTATGGGAAGCAATGCTGGGTGGGCATGAATCTGTGAAGGAGCTTCTTATAGACAATGGTGCAGAGTTATCAGCAGCTGATCCAGGCTTTGTAGCATGCTCTGCTGTTGAGCAGAACAACTTGAAATTGCTCAAGGAAATTGTTCAGCATGGTGTGGATGTGACACAGCCCAAAGAGAATGGAATCACTGCACTGCATTCTGCAGTGTGTGAAGGAAACATAGAGCTGGTGCAGTTCCTTCTGGACCAAGGAACAGATGTTGATAAACCAGATGATAAGGGTTGGACTCCAAGGGCCATGGCAGAACAACAAGGTCATGAAGAAATCAAGAACATATTCCAGACCAAAGGTGGAGGTGATGACATGGTGCCTCTAATGAGAAAGCCAATGCATGGAAATGTAACTTGCATTGGGATTGGCAAGTTTCAAAGTGAACCAAACATGCCTGCTTGTGTTTCCCAAGATAGCATGCCACAACCACCTAGTGAAGAGTTAAGATGGCTAGATAATCATAGGAGGAGAAGGGCTAGCACTTTTCATAATTCCATTTTTGGCACCATCTCAGCTGCTAATCGAGGTAAGGATGAATCATCATACATAAAAATAAAAATAAAACACATATGGTGCTATGAATCTCACGCTGTGTGAGGCCTAGGAAGGGGCCAAACTCACTTTGTGCATCTAATATATGCATTTTTACTTTGCATTTTTCAAAAGACTAATTCCATTGTAATCACAAAGTCATATAACAGCAACCTTACCGTTGTTATTGAAGGCTCGTCCTCACATGAATCATCATACATATTGGAATAAGATGGTGGTTATTTTAAAACTTCACATCTCAAGAAATTTATGTTTATTTCACTTCATAAAGATCAATAAGTTTTGATAAACAAACCTCCCGCAATGCACAGGGTTCAAGGAAGGGTTCAGCCACTTGGTCTATTGTATGCAATCTTTCCTTTGCATAATAGTTTAAATTCTTGGGATAGTTGATTCATGACGTGATGTCAGAGCCTCTATGACTAGGTCGTTTACAAGTTCAACCCTTTTTTTTTCTCTCTTAGTCTAATGTAAAGGGTTAAATTTCAGCGCGCATTATCCATGCTTGAAGTCAATAGGCTATTGTGTGAGATAATGTAAAAATACAATACAAAATTATTTATGTATTTTCACCCACCATATTAAGCATTGTGAGTTGAGATAGATAAAAAAAATTATATTTTAACATGAAAGAATCCATATCCCTCTTTGCATTAACTCAAATCCAAGAGTGGCTTGAGAATTGATCAATTGTGTTTTCATTTCAACTTTGCAGATAAATGGGAACGCAAGTCACATGAAAACAGTAGCAGTAGCCATGTCAATGGATCAGAAGCCATTAGAGTGACAATTAGTTGTCCTGAGAAAGGTGACCCTGCTGGAAAGCTAATTTTGCTTCCCAAGTCCCTTGAGGAACTGCTAGATGTTGGTGCCAAAAAGTTTGATTTCTCTCCCACAAAAATCTTGACCACAGAAGGAGCTGAAATTGATGACATAAACCTTATACGAGATGGTGATCATGTTATTATTGCAAGCGAGTGAAGCGACTGATATCATGTTTGCATCAACTTATGTTTTATCATAATCATTTCTAGCATTTATTAGTTGTTCACAAAAATTTCTCCTTAAAATTGAATTTGACTTTAGAATCAATTGTAAAAGAAGTTCTAAACATGCATCAAAGAGAGAAATGATAATTGGTTCTTTAGCTTTTTCGATGCCATATTGCCATGTGCATCCATTGCTGCATTGTAATATCCAGTTACCCTTTTCCCTACATTCTTAGTTTAGTTCCTCTCAATACCTTGCTTGTAACTTGTAAAGTAGCGAAATTAATCCCTGCCCCTTGGCTAATTTAAGATTAGTGTACAGTGGAATTATTAGCCTTTTGTGATTAAAGGAGAAGATAATCGTCCACTGATCCAAATGATAATGGCAATGTGATTAATGTGTTGAGCCTTAATTCATCAAATGTCAATGACTTAATTGCACATTTGGTCCCTTACTTAACACGAATGTGTAATCGAAGTCCTTAAACTTTGGAATTAGCATTCTTGGTCCCTAAAATTACACTTCATTTTCACTTTCAGAGTTTGTATTATCATATTATGAAGTATGAACAGCTTCATTTTCACTTTCAGAGTTTGACGATGGGTTTGTTTTTTATTACGCTGACACAATTGGTTTTATCATGAGTTGTTCCAAAAGAATCTATATGGAAATGAACACGTCACATTCAAATAAATCTCCATCCTTTACCATTATCTAAATTTTGTACAGTTATATCTAATCCTTGGATTCATTGATAACTGAACCAAAACAATTATTTATGGTCAATTTCCGGAAATTATTTAAAAGTAATTATATTGCGAAACAAAACCAATCACTTTATTATTGAAACTAGGAAATACCAAGGTGAACAATAGAGATCACCATACATTATTGGGGACAAAAAAACAAAAACAAACATGACATCAAAATCAACAAGAACTGAAATTTTAAAGGAATGGAGTGATTGGCCGAGAAACGCTTTGGATTTTTCAAGAAACCCTAGTCATAGTTCATAGGTTCCTTTCCTTTGTTCCTAGATGCATCATAGTTCATAGGTTCCTTTCCTTTGTTCCTAGATGCATCATAGTTCATAGGTTCCTTTCCTTTGTTCCTAGATGCACCAGCAACAGTTGTGGCAGCTTGGTTCTGATGAGCCTCCTCTTCTTCCATCTCAAGTTTCTTCAGCCTTAAATCAATGTCCATCAGATAACGGTCAATCAGGTTGCCCATAAGATTGGTATCATCCAGGCTCAAATTAGGTGGAACCCTACCGATCTCAAAACACTTCATCATGCAAAGTTTCATCTGTTTAATTTTGATTTCATACATTTGCTTGTCCAATTTCGCCGTGGCCTTCACGACCATTTCTTGCATGTGGCTCTCTGGGTTGGCCATCCTTTTGCCGCGTACGAGCTCATTCTCGCTCATGTACTTAGCTATCACTTCTCGGGCGCCCTCATGGGATGGCCAAACAACTGTCTCAAGAGGTTTATGATCAAGAGGGTCATCAAGAGGGTACATTATAAGACATGCTTTGACATCACAAAGGGTGGTAACCTCACTCAGCTTCTTCTTTGCGCCTGCTACCCTCTTTTTCCATGATGACTTCCTCTTGCTCCGCTCAAGTATGCGCGTGAGCTTCACTTTGCCTCTAGCGCTAACCATGATGATGATAGTATTGAGCAAAAAATATGGTACGGGAGAAGTTGTGTGTTGTATGATTCATTGGCTCATCTCTTCTTCTTTTATAGACCCATTTGAGAGGCCTAATTCAAGTCAAGGTTAATCCATTAGTATGGTGCATTAATTAATTAATTGATTAATTAGTTGATAAATTAATTGTATTAATGGGACCTATTATTAAATTAATTGATAAATTAATTGTATTAATGGGACTATTTTTATTAATAATTGAAGATAATTTTTTTTATCTATAAAATAGTTAGTTTGATAAAAAAAAATTGATTTCAACAGAATCTAGCTATATATGAAATAAGTAAAAGCATAAATGAAATTACATAAATAAAAAAATGCATTATGTATGATGAATAATTAACAAAACTTAATTCACTAAAGAAACTTTAGTTAGAAAATTAGAATAAGTTCAGTTTTAAAAATGAAATTCATTATCATATAATTAAAGATGATAATTATGTGTAAAATGATAAATACAAAAAATTTAATTTACAAAAATTAAATATTAATATTAATATCAATATATATATAAAAACTTGACTTGACCTATACATTAATAATAGTATTAATTATTTATTAAATAACAAATTTATGTTATTCATTATATTAATTACTAATTGTCAACAATTTAGGCTTTTAATATTATATAATAAAAAATTATCATTATTTAAATTTTTAATAATAATTAAAATAATAAATAAAAGTAAAATTGACTCACATTAATAAAAATATTAATTAGTAATTCATAACATTTATACTAATTGTAAAAAAATTAATTTATCATCTTTAAAATTCAATATTAATATTATTTTAATTTTAGTTATTAATCATTTGAGAAAAAATTGAATAATAATAATCAATATTAAATAAGTATTTGAAATATCAATCACAAATTGAGAAAAAAATTAAAAATAATATTGATAATAGTGAGTAAAAGTAAAATTGACACACATTAATGACAATATTAAATAGTAATTTCGAACCTTTTATATTATTAATTATATTTAAAATAATAGTAAAAAATTAATTTATCATATTTAACAATAAATATTAATATTATTTCAATTTCAATTTATCAATCACTTGAGGAAAAAATTTAAATAATCATAATAATCAATCAATATCAATATTATATAAGTGAAATTCTAATGGCTTGTTTATTAATAACAATATTTAATTATTTATTGATAATATTTTATATCAGTAATCATATTAATTAATAATTATATTTATTTTATCTTTTTCATATTTATGGCTCGTTTGGTGGTCAGGACAGGATATGATAGAATAGGATATCTGAACATGATAGTTACATGATAGGATAAGAGCATGATAGACTCTTATCCTATCATGTGTTTGGGGTGCACATGCTAAGGACAAGATATGATAATGAAAAATGTATCAAATTTATATTTGAATAAAAAATACATTTAAAAATTGGTCATTCTATTAAATTTAATTTTTTTACATTTTCATGAATGAGTCTATATTTTAAAATAACTAAAATTATTTAAATTTTATTAATTAGCCTATTTTATTGTTTTGAAGATAACATATATTTTAAATAAAATTATATAGTTAACCAATTGGTTTTCAGTTAGTTGTGACACGTGATAATTAACAATGAAAGTTAACTAAATTAAGAATATTATTATTTCAAAAGTAATTTATATTTAAATTGTAAATTATTAAAATAAATCAATTTGGAGTTAGGATACTAAAAGAAAGAAAATATATAACGGTATCTTATCCTGTTAGGATAAGTTATATCTCAGCTCCCAATCAGGATAACTTTTACACATGATGGACATGATATGATCATAGGAGACATGATAGTGTTATCTTATCCTGCTTGCGCAACAAATAACAGATAACAACAGGATACGATTGTTATCTTATCATATCATATCTTGTCTTGACCACCAAACGAGCCCTTAAATATAAAAACTATCAATATTTAAATTTTAATAATAAATCATAACTTGAGAAAATTTTAAAAGTAATAATGATAATAATATTAATTTTTATTCACAACCTTTTTATATTATTAAATATATTAATTAATTTACTTTAAAATTTTCAAAATCTAATATTTAAAAATAAATATTAATATTATTTTAATTATTAATCACTTGCGGAAAAAATTAAATAATAATGATCATAAGTCAAATTTTCTTGACATTTACATTAATCACATTATTAATCAATAGTTAATAACATTTTATTTTTATATGTAAAGCTTGATATTTTCTAATATACTAAAATGCCATCGGGGCCAAACAGTCAGAAACAAGAAAAGCCCCCAAAAGTTCATAGAGCTAAGGCACGAGTCTCTCTCTCTCTCTCTCTCTCTCTCTCTCTCTCTCTCTCTCTCTCTCTCTCTCTCTCTCTCTTTCTCTCTCTCTCTCTCTCTATAAACAAGTCAGGCAGACCGAAAATTAACCCCAAATCATAAAATCGGCCCAGACCCTGAAATAGTCCTTTACCCTCAAATCGACCTTAAACCCTAAAATCGTCATCGACCTGAACCCATATCTCGGTCCTAAGCCCAAAAATCAAGCTCGAACCCTAAAATCGACCTCAACCCAAAACCTAAAATTCGGCCCCAAATCCTAAAATCAACCCTGAATTCACTACTAGAAAATACTCAAATTACGACGAAATTTTGCGACGGAAACAAATTCCGTCCCAAAATAATTAATTCGTGACGGATTTAGCGACATTTTCTCGTCGCTAAGATCTTTTAAAACATTAATTTAACATTTTGGGACAAAATATAAATTTCGTCACAATTTAGGGACATAATTTTGTAACTCGTCGCAAATTTGCGACGGACAATACAATTCCGTCCCAATTGGAGTATTTTTTTTGGAGGGAAGCAAGGCGCCAACTTTAGGGACGCAATAATTTAGTTATTTCGTCCCAATTTGTGACAGAGTTAGCAATAATTTCCGTCACAAATGATATTTAAAAAATATATTTTTTTGCGGGACGAAATTTAGAGAACCGTCACAATGTTGAGACGACATTTATTTTCCGTCCCAATTTGAATATTTAGTTTTGGTGGGAAACCTAGGCGCCAACATTAGGGAAGAAATTGTTTAATTATTTCGTCCCAATGTGTGACGGAATAAATGATTACATTCTGTCACAAATAATATTTAAAATATATTTGTTATTGCGGGACGGAATTTTAATTATGTCGAAATCTTGGGACGGAAATATACTGTTTGTCGCGATTCAGGGACGGAATATAAATACCGTCCCAATTGTTTTATTAATTTTTTGTGGGAATCATGGCGCTAAATTTTGTGACAGAGTTTCGTAATTATTTCGTCCCAACTTGTGACAACATTTGCAATAGCATTCCGTCATAAGGGTTATTTAACTATATATGTACTAATTTGGGACAAAATGTACATTTTGTCACAATTTAGGGACGGTTTGAAATTATCCGTTGCAGTATTGGGATGAAATTTGATATTCCGTCCCCACTTTTTAATAGAAAGTGAGGGAGCAAAGATATAATTCTAGACCGCTAAGTCATATGGGCTTTGTTACATCTAAAACAACCAATTATCACAAAAACTTAAGCTGTTGGGTAAGGGTTAAATAAATGGTTTTATATTATATTCTAACATGTAAATAGGAATTTATGTCGAACTGGTAGCATGAGAAAGGAAAAATTTCTCCATTTCAAATGGAGGAGACTGGATGATCACCATTCGATTTCTTTGAGAAGGCAACACATTTTGTTAGAAAATCAGCACACCTTCTTTCAGGGTGTGATGTAGGGATTCCTGTCAATATCGGTTAATAAAATCCTTCATCCTCCAAATAATAGTTGAATATATGTGAGTATGAAATGGTTGCAATTTCATCAAGTTGATTGCATCTAATGAGTCTGAGTGACGCTTCACAGTTTTATATCCTTGATTTCATATGCAAATTGTCTAAGATACCAAAATAACCAAAGAAATCACCGCTTAATTCCCTGGCTGAGTTCCTGTAGCACACACCAAATTCCATGGATTTTCTTGCTTAGTGCTGTCCACATCAAGTTCAAGTCTATGATCAATACACGGATGACATTTTACTAAAAGCTTAAATATAGTGGAAGTCACAATAAACTAGATGTCATTTGGTTTCCGTCCATAAATTTCCAGTGTTATTTAAAAGCTGCTGAAAATGGAATCAGCTAGATGTTTAGAGCATCATGCTCGTTCTGTAATTTGTAACTTGAATTTCCAGTGCTAATGTTGGGGCCTGGGGGTGATGACTGGTTTTTCTCCTTTTTTTCCCAAGTTTCACTTGAGCAAGCGGGCTTGTATTTTATTATGTGTTTGTGGTGGTATCTCGTAGTATATACTCTTATTTGATTTGATTATCAATAATTTGAAATTGTCGTTTAACTTGTTTGCTTTAATCTTATGAAATTTTGACAAAAAAAAAATTGTTTCAAATATTTATTTTGGTTCACAAATCATTAGTCTCTTAGCTTAATTCATTTTTTAATATGATTATTTATACTTAGTTTAATTGCAATTTTGGTCACCTATTGTTGTGCAAAAGTGGTGTTTGATGTTTAAAACGAGCGTTTTTAGTCCTAGATTTTTCTGGCGTGAGCAATTTTGATCCTTCTGTCGCTCTACTGTCAATAGGATGTTAATTTCCACCTGTATATGGGGATCCCTGTGGGGACTGCCCCGTTTGGGGCCTCGATCTTGGGGAAATTTTCCCAGTGGGGATGGGGTGGGGACAAAAATTTCCCCGAGACAAGTTTGGGGGTGGGGATCACCCTCCCGCCCCGCGGTATCCCCGCCCTGTATACATAGGTAAAAAAATCAATAATACTCTTAATAGTAAATTCAATATTAGTTGAACTTCATTATATATATTTTTATAGAATTTAACATGTTTCATTCTCATTTGTGGTTTCTATATATAACTATTTGCCGTTCAAGTAGAAATTTATATATTTAATTGATTTAAAAAAAATTACATATTTAATTTAGTTTTATTATATTTTTAATGATGTGTTAATGATCTCATGGGATCCGTGAGGATTGAGGATGGAGAGAAAATTCACCCCGCCAAGGAATAGAAAGTGGGGATGGAGACACGAAAGAGATGCGGGGACGGGGAGTGGGAAGGCACTCCCCGCTCCCACCCCGCGCGGGTGCCATCTTTAGCTGTCAATGAGCTAACACTGATATGAACTCATTAATTGACGTGGGAACTTATGTGACTTTTCACAATTATAATAGATCAGGGATAAAAATGCAATTAAACTTTTTATTTAATCACCTCCCGGCCCGCCCTTGAAGCAGAGGCAGGTTTTATCTAAACGAGCATAACTATAGCACTTGATTATTCTGAAACAGAAATTTACTAATATATATGCATGTTCAATATCTGTCTATCATTATGGCTGCACATGGCATGGCATGGCTGATGGCATATATGTTTCTGTAAGTAATTCTTGAAACAAACTGATAATTTGATATGTATAATTCCAGCTGAACATAGTTGTTGTTTAATATGCTACATCATCCAAATCGAAATAAAATACCTGAAAATTTTATAGCTGACTTGGATTAATATATGCTATATATAGTACCAATAATCCAATATTGAAATATTGTTTACGGGATTGAGAAACATTGTTATCCGGGCACAGACTATTGTTAGAAACAATGAATTGATTGAATGATTCTTCTTAGATTCAATGCTTGAAGATTACAGTTTTTATACAAGTTCCTAATCAGTGAAAGATAAAGAAAAACTAACTAACTGAACTCTAACAAACTCTAACTAACTGTAACTAACTGCTAACAAACTAACAAACTCTAACTGACTTGACTTGTGAGTCAAGTTGCTAATTTAAATTACAATAATTCCAATACCCTCCCTCAAATTGAGGCATATATGTCTCTAAGACTCAGTTTGGAAACAAGATGATTGAACTGCGTTGGATGAAGTGCTTTAGTATGCAGATCTGCAAGTTGGGCAGTAGTTGGAATTGGCATGAGTTTGATGATCCCTTGTTGAATTTTCTCCCTAACCAAGTGACAATCAATTTCTATATGCTTAGTCCGCTCATGAAATGTGGGGTTCTGAGCTATATGAATGGCCGACAAGTTATCACAGTAAAGAGCTACAGGAGACAACATAGGATGATGTAAATCTTTCATCAGATAAAGTAGCCACTGTATTTCACAGGTTGTGGATGCTATTGCTCGATATTCAGCTTCAGATGAGGATCTGGAAATAGTACTTTGCTTCTTGGATTTCCAGCTAATTAAGGAAGTACCATAAAAGATGTTGAAACCTGTGATTGACCTTCGAGTATCAACACATGATGCCCAATCAGAATCACAAAACGCTGTAAGTGTATGTGCTGAAGTCGAAGAAAAGAATAAGCCCTGACCAGGATGTTGTTTGATATAGCGAAGAACTCTAAGTGCAGCATCATGATGCTCTGTCATAGGATTAGATAAGAACTGACTAAGAGTGCTCACAGCAAAACACAGATCAGGTCTTGTGTTTGTGAGATAGAGTAGCCGACCAATCAACCTTCGATAAGCAAGAATGTCTGAACAAGGTTGGCCCGAGCTAGCTGAAAACTTGGTTCCTGGTGTCATTGGAGTAGCAACTGGTTGACTTGCTAACAGGCCTGCATCATCAATCAGCTCTAGGGCATATTTCCTTTGTGACAAGACTAAACCTTCCTTGGATCTTGCTACTTCAATACCAAGGAAAAACTTGAGAGCTCCAAGGTCTTTGATCTTGAATTGTTGATCCAAAATATGTTTGACATGTTGTATTTCTTCAAGATCATCTCCAGTCAATACTATATCATCAACATAGACAAGCAAGATGGTAAGGTGGTTGGCTGTGTGCTTAACAAACAAGGAATAATCTGACTTGGATTGTGTGTAACCAAGTGAGATCAAAGAGGATGTAAGCTTGGAATTCCACTGTCTGCTAGCCTGCTTTAGCCCATATAGAGACTTGACCAACTTACAAACTTGACCAGAATGACTTGGCTTATATCCTGGTGGAAGAGACATGTAGACCTCTTCATCTAAATGTCCATGCAGAAATGCATTATTAACATCCAGCTGTTGCAAGTGCCAGTTATGTGATGCTGCCATAGCAAGAACTAATCTCACTGTGGTCATCTTAACCACTGGTGAAAAAGTCTCAAAATAATCAAGACCATGTTGTTGAGTGTAACCCTTGGCTACTAACCGAGCTTTGTACCTTTCAATGCTCCCATCTGCATGTCTCTTGATCTTAAAAACCCATTTGCAACCAATAGGGTGTTTCCCAGGTGGTAAATCAGTTAGAACCCAAGTCTGAGTATTTTCTAGAGCAGTAATTTCAAGGTCCATGGCATTTCTCCAACATTCATGCTTCACTGCTTGATTATATGTATGAGGTTCAACTTCCTGAGAAACAGCTAAAGCAAACCTTCTATGTGATGGTGAGAGTGTGTGATAGGATATGTAATCTGAAATAGGATAAGAGACACCTGAAGAGGAAGAGGCCTGAGAAGAAGTATGAGCTATGTTACAATGATAATCTTGGAGATAAGAAGGTTTTTGTGTTTGTCTAGTGGAATGTCTCAAGGCTGGTGGCTGTGGTAACAAGGGTGATGAAAAGGGTGAAGAAATGATGGTAGTATCTGGCTCGAGTTGAGCTGGCTGTGGGGGAGTGAAATCATCTGAGGAAGAACTAAGATCAGTAGGGAGTGAGGGAACAGGGAACAAAGAAGATAGTGATACTGTGTCAGTTGCTTGAAAAGGAAAAACATTTTCATAAAAAATGACATTTCTTGAAAGAAAAACTTCTCTAGTGTTCAAATCAAACAAAAGATATCCCTTGACCCCTTCTTTCTGTCCTAGAACAATGCATTTCCTAGCTCTTGGTTGAAACTTTGTTCTATGTGCAGTAAGGGAAGTAGCATAACATAAAGAACCAAAAACCCGTAAGTGTTCAATGTCTGGTTTCAGGTTATGCAAAATGATGAAAGGAGATGAGTAAGATACAACCTTGCTTGGTAAAAGATTCATTAAGTATACTGCATGAATCACAGCAAAAGACCAAAATTCAAGGGTCAAGTTAGATTGCAGCATAAGAGCCCTAGCAATATTCAGGATGTGCTGATGTTTTCTCTCCACAACACCATTTTGTTGTGGAGTTTCAACACAAGATAATTGGTGTTGAATTCCATGCTGTGAATAAAAATCAGTCATGGCAAATTCAACCCCATTATCTGATCTCACTATTTTAACAAGAGATTCTCTGTGCATAAAGGATAAAAGTTTGTAATGCAGCCCGAGCCTCTGATTTTGCTTTCATTAATTTTATCCAAGTAAACCTAGACTTATCATCTACAATTGTGAGGAAATATTGGGCTCCTGTAATAGATGCAACACTGTATGGTCCCCAAATATCTACATGCAACAATTCCAAAACAGTTCCAGAAATAGTATGGCTCAAAGAAAAAGATAATCTTTTTTGTTTAGCAAAATGACAAGTATCACAATTCTTACATGGAGAAGTAGTAATAGCAGGGTACATTTGTTGCAAAGAAATATAACAAGGCTGAGATGGATGTCCTAACCTATGATGCCATATATTTGGCAACTTATTAGAAGACGAAACAGTACTCATGTTTACAGAATGGAAAGTATGAAGTGGTTTGAAACTAGTAATAGGTGGAAGCTCCATGATGTATAGCCCATCCTTGATCTCAGCTCTCCCAATCATCTTCAAAGTGGTCTTGTCCTGAATCAAACACAAGGAATCAGTGAAAATCAATCTGTGATTTAGTACTTTGGTAAGCTTGTGTATAGAAACAAGATTGACAGAAAATTCAGGTACATAGAGAACATTATGTAAAGTCAGGGTAGGTGAAAGAAATACTGTCCCTAAATGGTTTGCAATAGCATGAGCTCCATTAGGCAAAGATACAGGTACAGGTTTGATTGAGTAGTAAGAAGAAAAGAAAGATAAGGAAGAAGCAATGTGATCAGTGGCACCTGAATCCATGATCCATTGAGAATTGACCATACCTATGTTATTAGCAATAACATTGTGACTACTGACAAGGTTGGAAGCAGCAATAGGCTTAAGGTTGGGGGCTTGTGAAACTGCAGTGGGCTTAGATTGAGGAAGTAATGCCAGTAAACCTTGAAGTTGCTCTCTTGTCAGCTCAAGACTTGAAGAAGGAGGTTCATCTTGATCTGAAGAAGAATGTGAATCACCTCCTGAAGTTGTAATGTAAGCCTTCTTTGGCTTATAACCATTTGGAAAGTTGGAAGGATAGCCATGCTTAAGGAAGCATGTTTCAACAGTGTGATTCTGCCTTCCACAGTGTGTGCACAACCTCTGCACATTGGATTTACTTGAAGAATACTGAGAATTCGACCTTCCCCTGTTGGAATTAGAATATGTGCCTTGTGTATTCCCAGTATGAACTGCCATAGCTGCTGGCTCAGGAAGTACTCCAATGCCTAAGTGTCTTTCTTGTTGTATTATCATAGAGAAAATCTTAGACAAAGTTGGCAAAGGTTCCATCAACAAAATCTGAGATCTAGCAGCAGCAAAATTATCATTCAAACCTCTAAGGAAACACAGCACACAATCATTTTCCCTATATTGCTTGAAGATTTTCACAGCCTCACAACAGCACGCATGAGGGGAAACACAAACAGGAATTGGCCGATAATTGCATAGTTCATCCCACAGAATCTTCATCTTGGTGTAGTAAGCAGTAATAGACAAATCACCTTGATTTAGAGAATACAATTCATGATGCAGGTGAGAAATTCTTACCGAATCTCCCTGCGAGAAACGATCTTTCAGATCTTGCCAAGCTCCAGAAGCTGTGTCAATCCAGATGATGCTAGTTGCTATCTCTGGAGAAACCGAATGATTAATCCACGAAAGCACAAGATTATTGCAGCGCTTCCAAGCTGAAAGCATAGGATCATCATCGGAGAGCTTTGCAATCGAACCATCAGCGAAACCAAACTTATTCTTCATCTGCAATGACATCGCCATTGCACGAGCCCAGCCATGGTAATTGCTCCCATCAAGAACTGGAGAAACGAGAACAAGTGAGGGATTCTCGTTTGGATGAATGTAGTAATCGTGAGTCGAGTCTGTCAAATTTGCTCGAGTAATCGGAGCCATTGTTGAAGGTAGAAGAAGCTTCAAAGCTTTATGCAGAAGAATCAGTGAAGAGAAGTGAAGAAACGGCAAAGAGAATGCCGAGAAAGTGCTCGAGAAAATCTCTGAGAAAGTAGAAGAAGCTTGAGAAAATCTCTGAGAAAGTAGAAACAATAGCTAAGAGAATGCCAAGAAAGTGTTCGAGAAAATGTCTGAGAAGAAAAGAAAAAAAAAAAGATAGGTAACCGTCACCAAGAAAATTCCAACAGAAAAGGAATTTTCCCGAGAAAATCAGAGACGAAGAGAGAAAGCGGAAGCTAAAAGCTCATGATACCATGTTAGAAACAATGAATTGATTGAATGATTCTTCTTAGATTCAATGCTTGAAGATTACAGTTTTTATACAAGTTCCTAATCAGTGAAAGATAAAGAAAAACTAACTAACTGAACTCTAACTAACTGCTAACAAACTAACAAACTCTAACTGACTTGACTTGTGAGTCAAATTGCTAATTTAAATTACAATAATTCCAATAACTATGATGAAGGTCCAAGGAAGAAGAGCATGTGAACTGGCTTAGTGTACCTACGACCTACACCAGTCACCAGATAACATCCAAAAGAAGATTGAGATCAATTAATTGAAGATTAACACGTGAATGGCATATTTGCTATTTTGCTGCAAATCTTAGTGCCTTTTCGTAACAAAGCATGCATATAAGGCCATGCTCACTCCCTCCCCTGAATTAATACATTCTATTCTCCCTGTTTTCTACCCTGCATATAACTCATATAAGTTTATTATTCCTATTGAAATTGTGGAGTTTCACAGCCCAGCTATCATGGGAAGGCTCTCATTTCTGTTGCTGCTCTTATGTACCACATTCAATGTCGCCTTCTCCGACAATGACGGTAACAAACAACTTTTATACATTCACATCCATTTTTTTCTTCTTTACCTATCATATCTCTCAATTTTATCTCTTCTATTCATATTTTATGTGGAATTGGGGTGGGTATGAATTATTTTCCAAGTTGCAAACTAGACATATACATGGCTTTTTTGTATTAACCAAAGGGTAAAACTTAGATACAGTCCTTTAGGTATTGTTTATATGTTGTTGTCCAATGAAAAGCTCAACTATGCACTTTCTTAATTTGTTAATGTGAAATTTTTTTCATTTTTTAACTCATGTGTAATGTTATGAGTAGTTATATGAATCCTAGTTGAAAAGTTTGATCGTTAAAAGCTATACTTGGACACCATTAACCTATTGGCCTTTCACCACAACATGATCAGAATTGATAGATCAATTTAGTTAAAAATCTCGATCCAAGAGTATGCATTAATGCACAAAAGTAAACTTTCCCATGTTCACATTTAACATCATCTTATTATATATTTAACATTTTTCTTATTTTGAAACAGCAATGCCATCCATATATGTTAAGAATGAAAATGTAAGAAAGAACTAATAGTGCTATTTGGTGGAAATCATATTGGGGGTGGGATTAACTTCAGCTTATTGTATTTCTGACTGTAACTTTTAGCATTTTCTTATTCGAATTTTTTTTTGGCTCTTATTAATTGATGCAGCAGTGGTGGCAAATGGGAATTTTGAGGCGGGTCCAAAGCCTTCAGAATTGAAAGGCACGGTGGTGACGGGCGGCAGCCACGCGATACCAGGGTGGGAGATCTCCGGCTTCATTGAATACATAAAATCAGGGCAGAAACAGGGTGACATGTTGCTGGCAGTGCCAGAGGGAGCTTATGCAGTGAGGCTTGGCAACGAGGCTTCTATCAAACAAAACATAAAAGTGATCAAGGGAATGTACTATTCCATCACATTTCTGGTGGCACGCACTTGTGCGCAAGAGGAGCGACTCAACGTGTCTGTGGCTCCAGATTGGGTGGTGCTCCCAATGCAAACACTGTATAGCAGCAATGGTTGGGATGCATATGCATGGTCCTTTCTAGCAGAATACCAAGAGGTGGAAATGGTTTTCCATAACCCTGGTGTGGTTGAAGATGCTGCTTGTGGGCCTCTAATTGATTCTATTGCCCTCAAACCTCTTTATCCTCCAAGACCAACTAACAGTAAGTTTAAATATCTCTTCAATTAATGGATTTGGATTTCCTCATATCATTAAATTAAAATTTGGGGACTACCGAAGCACATCGTCTGATTTTAGAAAGGTCTGATTGCACGAGTGTCGTACTCTCAGTTAGGAACTGTTTTCGGGATTCAGATTCCCTGCAGTCAAGGATCCCGCGTTCTCTGAAGTCGGGATCCATGATCGTTTAATCTTAATTAGATTACTCTAGTTTCTCATTAACATAAAAGATTCTCAGACATGCGAAATTCACATACATTGACCTAACACACATTAGTTGACGGTTTGTAAAAGTTAAAATTTGCCTCTAACGTGTGTGTCTCACGGTAATTATGTATGTCTGTGTATCATTACTCCTTCATTAATTAATGAACTTTACTGAATGATGTTCAAAAGAAATGTTTCATTTTGTGCATAGGAAAAAAGTTTCACTCACACTTTGTGTTTATGTGGGAATGGATTGTGGAGAAATATGTATGTCTAAAAGATGTCACCCCAATTATGTATGTTATGTATACTCACTCTTCTAATTTTGTGATCGTGGACAGAGAATGTTTTGAAGAATGGTGGTTTTGAAGAAGGACCATATGTGTTCCCAAACACATCATGGGGTGTGCTCATCCCACCCAACATCATAGACCTCGATGAACACTCTCCTCTCCCAGGATGGATAGTGGAGTCCTTGAAAGCAGTGAAATACATTGATTCAGAGCATTTCTATGTTCCACAAGGCAAAAGAGCCGTGGAGCTAGTAGCTGGAAAAGAAAGTGCCATCGCACAAGTCGCCAGAACTGTTCTTGGCAAAACATACATTCTCTCCTTTGCAGTTGGAGACGCTGGAAATTCTTGTGAAGGGTTGATGAGCGTTGAAGCGTTTGCAGGCAAAGATCATGTAACAGTGCGTTATGAGTCTATAGGCAAAGGTGGATTTAAGCGTGCAAGCCTCAAGTTTGTGGCGGTTAGCACCAGTACACGGATCGTGTTCCTTAGCACTTTCTATGCCATGAGAAGTGACGATTTCTCTTCGCTGTGTGGGCCTGTGATTGATGATATCAAATTGCTTAGTCTTCGTAAACTATAGAAAATTAGTTGTTTTCATCTTTTATTTTTATTTGATGTTCCATTAATAAAAATATAAATGAAAATTAATAAGTCTTGCTAACAATTTTCTACATGGATGCCGACATCATAAAAAAAAGGAAGGAAAATTCCTAGTGTGTTTTTGAATTTTAATCACATTTATAAAAGAACATACATTTTTCAATAGGCAAACTTAAAAATGATGTTTATGTTTTAAACAACAGTCATGTCCCCCATTTATTGGCCAATAGCAAGATGCCTAGTGTACTGAACTGCCATGTCATCCATTTGACTAGTAATTTTAATATTTTTAATTTGGGTCTTTAAACTTCTTAAGTCTTACATTTTCTCCTCCAACTATTTACATTTTTTAATTATTTTTGAACTTAAAAAAATCAAATTAAACCTACACACATTCATTAACCCAAAACCTTTATTCCTGGTTCTGTTTTTGTAGATTACTTCTATTGATTCAATTCTTTTTATTGACATGTATGATCTCGTAATCAAGTTTATGAATCCCGTAATCATAAAGATGAATTTGTACAGGCTATTATGTATTTGAATCTCGTTATCATGTTTTTGTACGGGTTTTATGAATTCCCTTTTCATCTCCTAATTCATATTTATCAATGTGAAAAGGTTACGCCTGGCATATGGAAAAACACCATCAGGTTAATAATTTTAATCATGATTGATTCTTTTAACCAGAACACTCACGTAATGGTCACTTTATTTATAATGTTGAATTTTATATGAAACACGGCTGAAAGATGAAACACGGCGGAGGAGGAAAGGAGTGGAGGAAGGAGTAGGTTAAAGAGATTTTCCCCATATCAATTTGTAAGTCAGAAAATAAACATCTTCTGTAAAATTTATAATACAAATAGTTGGAGGACCAATTTAAGAATTTTATAAGTTTGAATAACATGGCATAAACATCCACTTGACATTCATTTATTTGCTATGAGAGAAACAACATTATAACCCTCCCTCACCAAACAACATGCAAAAGTTTGCCTTTTCAATATATTGTAAGATAAGAATTTGTGTGAAAGTCCTCGTAGGATAGCTGAACTAGTAAGAGCTAGGGAGACATATGAGTTGGGTAGGGGAGGTTTAGGAATCAATTCCTGACGGGTGCAATTTATCTTTCCGATGTACCAAAAAAAAGAATTTGTGTGAAAAGTGATATTAGCTCTTACTAATAGAAATTGACAGAGACAAAAAAAAATAGACAAAAGTCTTAGTTTTCATTAGAGTGTGAGAAATGGTGTAGCATCCTGATCTGACGATTGGAAGTGTGCGAGTGATGACAAAGTGGGTTGTGTTGTTAGCGTGAGGTCAGTCGTCGGATCGAGATGTTTAGAAGAAAAAAAATCAAACCTGATTCTAAAGATGCAAAGACAGGATGAGGTATAGTGGGACCCAAACAAAAGTAAAATAAGCAACTGTGGTTGGAGCGAATTTTGTTTTGGTTACTTAAATTCTATGTGGCAGTTTGGGCTCACCAGAATAGTGTTTAAACAACCCAACTAGCAACCTTGCATTGAAAATGCTCTTAGCACACGCTCTTCTCCCCAACTACAGAAACGTTTCTATGATAAGTACCTCCTCCAACTACTAATAAAAGCGAGAAGGATTATTAAATGGTGAATTTTGTGGTACCCATATTTTTTTTCGGGTATGGTACCTCGTATAGTACTTTAAGTTATAATTTTGTTATTTTCTTAAAAAAAATGGATGATTTATTGTTGCATTTTTTAAGAATTTAAGTTCAATGACTCAATGAACTAATAACATATTATATTTAAGTTTGTTTATACTGTTCAATGCACAATTTGAAAAACTACGGTTTTATGTTTAACTTTCAAATTTGAGAGATCATCTAAGATCCTTTCTTGTCAGGATCTTCTTTCTCCATGCCTCATCTATGTTGAACCTTGCAAATCTACATCCATCATTTTATTTTAAGTTCAAATTGTATTATTTTCCTATTAATTTATATCATTCTAGGTACCACGCCTTAATCTGTCTTAAGGTACCACAGCAAGCACCTTATTAAATTTCCAGTCCATTCACCACCATATGTATATTCTTAAAACTTAAAAGCATAGCAAACAAATTTTATCCAATGCTAAAAACGACAAACAAAACAAAATATGAAAATACTTCCTCCTACCTTCTCTTCTAAATATCCATGCCAAACATGGTCCACATATTTCCATAGCTGATAGCTCCATTGCCCGCCAAAGATGCCAAACATGGTCCACATATTTCGGTTTGATTGCAGTTTTTAAAAACAGTATTCAAAAATTGTTTTTAGATATTATTTCTGAAAAATGTTTTTCAAGAAAAAAAAAACTATTTAAATGAGATGTTTTTTAATATTAAATAAATTAATTTAAAAAATAAAAACTGAAACAGAAAACATATTTTAGCTGTTCTAATTATTTAGTATTAAAAATTGAAATTAAGAATTGTTTTTAAAAATAGTTTTTAAAAACAAACAATTATTTTTTCTAAAAACATAAAACCGTTTTCAAAAAACAAATTTTTTTTTACCAAACATGCCTTATTCACAATCACACATTTCACCAAAAAAAACTTAATTAAACATAGTTACTAAGCTCCTAAGAGCAACTCCAACGGGAGTTGCTTAGCATGGTTGCTAAAACTAAAGAACGTTCTTTATTTTTCTGCTCCATTGGAGCTTGCTGAGGTGGCGTTGCTTAGAGCTCAAAGCTAAGCAACGCTCCTTAGCTTGCTGAGGGCAGTAAAAAATGGTTTTTTCTCTTTTCATTCAGCAATAGAAAATCGTTAAAAGGGGAGGGAAGAACCGATCAATGGATAAGCAGAAGCAACAATACAAAGCAACCCAGAAAAGAGATGAACACAGATTAAACAATTAAAATACACATTTTTGAAACAAATCAAAAAATTACACAAGGATCTCCGATCTGTAACCTTGCATGTCCTCTGAACCTCTGAAACTTGCATGTCCTCCGATCTCAACCGTCGATCTCAACCGCATGTCCTCCGCATGTCCTCCGATTGTGTCTCTCACCGCATGTCCTCCGATCTGAAACTTGCATGGGCTTCGATTGAGAGTGAGAGAGAACGAGAGAGAGCGAGAGAGAGCAGCATGGGTGATCTGGGTGATCTGGGTTTCAGCAACATCTGGGCTTCGATTGAGTGAGAGGAAGCTTCGATTGAGTGAGACGGAGCAAGAAAGAAAGAGGGTTGAGAGGGTTGAGTGTGTGAGGAAGCTTCGAGAAAGTGGGTTGAGAGGGTTTCAGAGAATTTGGGTTTCATGGTTGTCGCAACCAGGGGTCGCGGCGGGACGGCGCGCTAAAACTAAATCAATGTATCAGAAGAGTCGCCACTAATGTTTTTAGGGAGAACATCAGAGAACCCAAATAATAAAAGAAACCAAATCTAGATTCGGGAGTCGATTACGTATAGGGAGGTGTTAGCATCCTACAACGTCTGTCATAAGACAGTTACCTATGGTTAATTATGCAAGATTTCTTAGCTTTCTAAATCATTTATTTTTACCCTTAAGAAAACGTCTTGTATTTTATTTAAAAAAAAGAATATTTACAAGTTGCTAGTGTGATGAAAAGATTATTTTACAAAGAAGAACAAAATTTAGATTTTTGTTTGGAGTGCCTGGCGGGAGTGACCCCGGGCCTACGTATTCTCTATCAACAGAGAAAATCAAGGCTACGTAGTTCTTGGTAAAAAAACATGAGTTGGTTATGATATTTTTTAGTTTTCAAAAGATTAATTCATTTGAAAAAAAAATAATGATTTGTTTTTATGATTTTATTTGCAAAGAGGGTTTAACCTTAACATTTCATTATGAGTTCTTGACATCATTGAAGAAAACATATTTTGGGATTTTTCTTAAGAAAATAATTAATTAGAAAAAAAAACAAAAAAAGCAAATACAGCCCCTAATTATTCACATTTTAATGGTTAAGAGCAATATATCCCTATAATGGTATCAAAAAACCGAAACTAGGCCATGATTCAAAAACAAAGCCCATTATATACATATAAAAATATGCTATGAAGAGACCAAGAAAGGGAGCAGCGGACTAGCCCAAAAAGAAGTGTGGAAAGAAAGGAAAAAAATAATAATTAGAAACAAACTAGAGAAAGAAAAGGAACGGGCCTTTGGCCATGGTGAAATCAGATGAGTTCATTGGGTAAAAAAAATAAAAGAAAGTAAGATAACCGATTGAGACATAAAAGGGAATAAATCCCAATCCTTTCCAAACGGTTCCTTTCTCATATTTTTTCTTGTTTTTACGTTATCTCTCTCTCTCTCTTCTGTTTCGTTCCTGTTTCTCTTCTTCTTCCTTTCTCTGTTTTTTTTTAAAACCCTAGCCTACGCCGGCCTTCTCTTATGCGCGCATGGCCACGGTGGTCGCAGCCATGGCAGGGCACAGTGAGGCTGATGAGGGCCGCTACAACATCGAAGCCGCCGCCTTTCGGCGGCGGTCCGGCGAGAGCAACGCGAATCTGAGAGGGGGGTCAAAACACTCAGATCTGTCTTGAGTGGGGAAAGAGGAAAATCAGAGCAGCAACACAACCACAATGCAGCCACCACCTTTCGACGATGCTCCGACGAGGGTTAGTGAAGGTGATCCGAAAACACACCGCCACAACTTCGAGCCACCATCCTCTGGCGGTGACTCAGTGAGGGCGTGAAGGACTTGGCCTCCCCCTTTCCTGCACTGTTCTTGACTTGTTTATCACTGTATTTCTGTTTTGTTGGTTTAAGTATTTCTTAGTTTTTTTTTAATCCTCATGTATCTATTTTAGTCTGGTTTCTTATTTCCTTTTTTATTACAAAGGATGTAACAGGAACAACACAAAAGTGAAAAGGAAATGGATTTACAGAACAGCAACTGATATAATAAAGTCTTAAGGAAGAAAGAAAAATACCTTAGTGAAAGCTTTGTTCACTTTTCAGTTTCAGACTCAATCTTACGTTTTTTTTTATCTTAATGCTTCCCCCCTATCAGACCAAGTTTCTATTTTTTAATAATGGTTTGTGTATTCAATCTTTAGGTCCCCCAGAAAGTAAAAAAAAAAACTTTCTATTTATAGGGGATGGCTATACTTACTTCAGAAGGATCCGGAACCCACTTGCTGTGCTGATCATCTTTATCCCATTATTTTTCTTTTCTTTTTGTTTTTATATCAATTTTATCATTTTCTTCTTATGAGCATTTTTTTGGTCGAAAATGGGCCAAAGGCCCACTAACCACACACTCTTTTTTTTAATTGGCAAAGCATTTTTGGCAAAAAAAATATGGGCCAAAGACCCACTAACCAGACATTCTCTTTTTTTTAATTATTGTTACATGGTTAAGAAATCAAAAATAAATTAACTCACTTGATCACTAATACTAAAGAGTTCACTCTAACTTTATATCCCTAATTAAGTTATTAATAATTTTTAAATTCAAACTATTAACCCGGACAAAAAGGGGTATCCACAATGGTCAAGAGTGGAGAAGCTTCGAGAATGAGAGGGTGATGTCGTTTTGGCCTTTTGGGTGAGTGAGAATGAGAGGGTGATGTCGTTTCAGAGAAAGAGTGCTGTCGTTTTGGCACCAGTTATTTGAGTTCACGCATGTATTGTTACTAGAAAAGCCAATAGTTAAAAGCCAATTTTTATTATGTTTCTTATTATTGTTTTTAAAATGTAATCAGCTAACTTGCACGAGCAGGAACATGTTGATAAACTAGGAGTACTTGTTTGGAATTAAATAGCATTGGTTGGCCAACAAGAAAAATAAAACTAGTTGGTAGTTATTGATTTTCATTAAAGAGCATTTGTTGGCCAACAAGAAAAATAAATGTAATTGGTTAGAGCACTTGTAATGCAATTTAATCTTTGAGAGAGTTTTCATTATTAGAAAGAAGAGGTCATATGAGTCAAAGAGAAATCCATCGCCAACTTCAAGCAGACTTGGTCGAGCATATTTGGGAGCTCTCCGAAAGTAGGAATAATGAAATTTAATCTTTGAGAGAGTTTTCATTATTATTTATTTTGCAATGAATTGTATCTTATTTCGAATTTAATTATATAATATAATGTAATGCATTTTGTTTGAATTTTGTTTTAAATATCATGTCCAATTTTAAATATATTTATATTGTTATAAATATTAATTAATATTTAAATTTAAGTCATGCTTAGTTGGAAATAAAAATATGAACATATGAGATACAGTGGGGTCCAACTAAAAGTAAAATAAGCAATCATGCACTGGAGTGAATTCTGCATGGGTTGCTTATGAGTTGCTTAAATCCTATGTGGCAGTCTGGGCCCACCAGAATAGCATTTAAGCAACTCATTAAGCAACAATGCATTGGAGATGCTCTAAGAAACAAGTTTTTATTCATTCACTTCCCTTCCCTGTATCTCGCAGCCACTCAAGCTCTCTCCAAATCTCACATCAATTTGTTTGTGTATCTCGCATCATTCACTTTTTTTCCTAACATATCCACCATGTTATCTAATAATTTTAAGACCTCATTCTGGAGAGTGAGACACTCTAATGAAATACTCTCTATCACAAAAAGACACGTCATCTTTTTAATTAAAAACACTCCTTCTCTCTCCATAACTTGTGTTCGTGTTACTCACGCACCCATTCCTCATCTCTTGGTGTTTTTTCATTTCCCTCACTCAGTTCCGTAACTTTCGTTCATTCCTCTGTTACTTTTTTTTTTCATTTTTATCAACTCTTTCACTCTCTAAAATCAAATCTCAATCTTTATTTCTAATGCAATTTTGATTTTTTAACTTTCAATTTCGAATTTCAGCAATACGATAATGGGTTTTTATTCTCCCATGCGAGATTTCATAGATCCATTCGTCACTGTCATTGCGATGTCGTCGAGGCAAATTTTGGGGATTTCGTAGAGTTTGTATTCGGGATTTCATCTCTGGAACAACTGATTTTGCTTCTGCAGGGTGATATTTACTTGGGTTGATGTTTGGGTGTGGAATTATATGCTTTGGCGACAAACGTTATTATGACTCATCTATTTTCTTATGTTCTATCAAATTTCTGATATGCAATTATATGTTGCATATTTAGAACCATTTTCAGTTGGACGGGGTCTGACAAAAAGAAAAATTGTTTTTTAAGGATGAATTTAAGGCCAGAGCAAATTTATTCTATGATATCTTGGATACTTGATTTGCTTGCATTGTTCCTGTGAGTCTGTGACTGTCTTCTTTCTCTTTTACTTAATGCATAAAATGGAAAATACAATCATTAAATGACATGAAGTTCACTACTTTTCATGTGACATTGCTGTCTTTTAAAACTTCAGGTGTTGGCCTTTACAAAGAAATTGATTCTTATATCTATTAAGGTGGTGTTTAGCTTGCTATGTGCTTGTATGTGGAATTGTGGATCACTTAGTTGTTAGTATTTGTATTATTTTGTTTTAATGTCATGTGGCGACGTTTTTCTGCAGGTGAAGAAATTTGTAGTGTTTTAGTTATGTGCTGAATATGGTGGTCTATAAATTCTTAGTTTCAATAATTTTCAAGATCTGGGTATTGGATAACATAAATTTATAGGCTTTGGTTGTTTTTACAAATGCAATGATTGTCAAAGAAGGTGTTAGCTAAGAGGGTATGATTTGGTAAATATATGAGATTTCTTCAAATGAGCTTTTCAAGCTAATCTATGCTTAATGGGTTATATAGAAAATGGATCGCTCTACTGTATACATCATTTAGCCTAGAGACTTGCAGTATCTAACTCTATTTCCAACTGTTAAACAATATTTTGCTTGCTTATAACATAAATCATCTACCTGTTTTTTGCAGCAAGCTAACCAGAGGAGGAATGTGTTATTAAAATTCAGAACAATCAGTTATCTGTAGCTTTCACTGCAATGCTTTTCAAGTTAAATCTACATCATGAGCATAATGATGGATTCAACACATTCAGTAACTCTTATCATTAATTAGAGCTTGATAGTTATATGCTTAAGCATTTAAGCATATTTGCATACCCTTTAGCTCTAAATAATGGACAAGTGTCTCAATAGAGTCAATACTCAATACTAAAAGTTTAACTAACCATCAATTTGCATCAATGTGACAATGTTGTGAGATATGTGTTACTGATTAACGGTGTCTTCTAATGTCATCTATTCAACTTTTGTTCGAGTATGCGGTTTAATTTGTTTTAGAATTTAATTTAGATGTATTGATAGTGTAGTTTTACATATGCATTCAATCACATCTCTTCCTTTTTATTTTAAATATTTTTAAATTTAAATTTAATTAATCATGGCATGACAAATTAATGAAATTTAATTAGATGACAAATTAATATATCATTGAATATAATAATTTTCTAAATATCAATTTAATTTTTAATGTAGAGGTTCTCACACAAATAAATAAAAAAGTAATTGAAATACATTAAATTTAAAATACATAAAAAACCCGTGCAATGCACGGGCTACTAACTAGTTCCAAATATTTCCAAATATTTATCAATTTCTTACGGTTACTTTAAAAAGAATTAAAATATTAATTTTTTTCTAAATATCCGTGCATTTGCACATGCTATAAATACAGAGTAATGTAATGTTAGATCCTACATTCCTATTATTCCATACTATTACTCTACATTGTCATTAAAACTACGTAAACCACTAAGACTAACACCAAATGGAGTTCTGGTTCATCCTCATTGCCTTTCTCTGTTTTTGCATGCTCATCATAATGAGAGCTTTCCCCTCAAATATTCCTCTCCCTCCTGGACCTTTCCACCTTCCCATCATCTCCAACATCCTCTTGCTGCGAAAACCATTTTCAGAACTAGAGCCAATTCTTAGAAACCTCCATGCCAAACACGGTCCTATAATCACATTCAACTTCTGGAATGGTCCACACATTTTCATAGTTGATCCATCCATTGCCCACCAAGCCTTAATTCAGAAAGGTGCAATCTTCGCAGACCGCCCCAAAATCCTATGTAACAGTGACCAACTCAACATCTCCTCCTCCTCCTACGGCCCCACATGGCGTGTCCTCCGCCGTAACCTGGCCTCCGTGATGCTTCACCCGTCACGGTTGAAATCCTTTTCAAATACCCGCAAGCGGGTCTTAAATGATCTCCTGAATCAGTTGAAATATGATGCAGAATCATGTAATGCCATTAAAGTCATGGACCATTTGCAACATGCCATGTTCAGCTTGCTTGTTTTCATGTGTTTCGGTGAAAGAGTTGATGAGCATTACATCACACACATAAAAGGCATCCAGCGTCGTTTGATTTTAAACTCTAGCAGATTCACTATACTGAATTTCTTTCCAACACCGGTGGCTCGCGTCTTGTTCCGAAAACGCTGGCAGGAGTTTTGGCATCTTCGGAAGGCCCAAAAACATGTTTTGTCTGAATTAATAGAAGCAAGAAAACAAAATTTAGAAAGCAGGAAGAACAATGATATTGATAATGATGAATGTGCTGTTTGTTATGTGGATACTTTGTTAGATTTGCAATTGCCTGAGGAGAAACGCAAGCTGAATGAAGGTGAAATTGTTAATCTATGTTCAGAGTTTTTGAGTGCGGGCACAGATACAACTTCGACGACATTGGAGTGGGTTATGGCGAATATGGTGAAGAACACACATGAGCAACAAAGGGTTGTGGAGGAGATTGAAGGGGTTGTAGGTGGAAGAGGAAAAAGGGAAGTGACAGAAGAAGATGTGATGAAATTGCCATATCTGAAGGCTGTGATTTTAGAAGTTTTAAGGCTTCACCCTCCCACACACTTTGCAATTCCACATGGAGTAACAGAGGATGTGGTTTTGAATGGTTTCTTGGTGCCGAAGAAAGGGACGGTGAATTTTTTGCTGGCGGAGATGGGGTGGGATCCGAAGGTGTGGGAGGATCCTATGGCGTTCAAGCCAGAGAGATTTTCAAGAGGTGATCAGAAGGCATTGTTTGATATCAGTGGACGTAAAGAGATAAAGATTATGCCGTTTGGTGCAGGGAGGAGGATTTGTCCAGCTTATAACTTGGCAATGCTGCATTTGGAGTACTTTGTGGCAAATTTGGTCTGGAATTTTGAATGGAAGAAGACTTCACTTGATGTTGATCTGTCAGAAAAACAGGAGTTTACTATGGTCATAAAACATCCAGTGCAAGCTCTGGTTTCTCCTAGGTTCTAGGCCTCATCTCTGGTTTCTCCTGTTTGTAAAACTTTTCATAAGAGGCCATAAATATGTGTATGTATGTATTTAGTTATGTAACACACATTCTTTAAGGAAAATCAAACATGAATATTTAGTTATGTATTTTTAAATCTTGATATACCTACATGTTTAATAACTTTTTACTGATTGGAAATTTATCAATAGAGGTTTACTTTGAAATCTGTATAGCATCTTTCTTATTGTTCAAGGAAAATTGTTCTTTCAAAGTAGAGCTCATCGAACATTCGATCTTGGCGTAGTGGACACAGACTTAGTGCATGGTGGTGCAGAGAATGTCCACGTGGAGCACGTAAGGGGATATACTAGCATAAAGCACTCGGATGCTCAGATCAACTTCTAGATCAGAGCAAGTCTTTAAAGAATATCTAGTGTTACAACTTACAAGTGTGAACTGAACAGAGCTTCAAACACAATGCGCAATGTCATGCCAAGAAATCGCAGCTTCAACATATTTCTCTAACTTAATAAAAAATGCATTGAGTATTTAAAAATCAAGTCAACCACGTCTAAGTGTGATTAAAAAAGTGTGTTGGTAGCATTTCTCTTTATCTAAAGAGCATCATGTATTTTATGTCATTTCTCTACAAACATCTAAATTTCCTTTTTCTTAATACTTCATATTTCCCTAAGGGATCCTAGTCCTCCTACAAAATCATGACAATTTAATATAGAACACAAAGTTCAGAGGCTGCAATGGACATTAGCATCATATTCTACCATACCTGCTTGTTTTGACAGCTGATACAGTATCATTCAACTTCCTTTCAGCATCAAAAATTGCTGCCATTGTTTGATGAAAAACATGAAGCCTCTGATCCAGACTTCACCTTCTCATTCATTATAGAAAGGCCAACTGTCAATTTCTCGGTCAATCCAACTCTCTTGTCAAAAGTGCAGAGGCTGCAATGCACATAAGTATCATATTCTACCAAACCTTTGCATATGCATTAGAAGTCAACTGATGCTTCTCATCAAATGCTTTAGCTTTGTTTACAGCATCTTGCCTTATTGCGGAACATTTTGCCAGCATACTACTAACTGCGACTTATGCTCTACTAAGATACATTCTTCCATTGACGGAGCTGGGTTTCTCCTCCTGAAAGAGATGCAATATGGCTCATAACAACACAGCGGGAACTCGGGAAGAGTTCTAGTAATTATTGCCAAGCTATGAAATAAAATAATGCAGGCCAAATCCAATGTGAAAATGCCAATAATTAGTTACATTTTTACTGACATAACATAAAGATATAATCATTGGACTATCTTCTTTGAAAGTTGTCAGAATCGCAATGTCAAATTAATCTGGTATGTTTAAAACGCACTCAAATGTACCAATAAAGCCCTTATAGTAAAATAACTTCAATACTTTTTAAGCCTATTCCATATGCCCATGAAGAATAGCTCATCAGGAAAAAATCAAGATTTAAAACCTTATATTATGATTTTGGTATTTACCTCAATATTCAACGAGACATGTTCAGAAGCAACACTCATAGCATCTTCCACCACCCTTACTTCCTGCACAAGTCGATTTTGATAAGTTTCGAATTTCACATCAATATGTGCACATTAATAGAAGAGTTATTGGTATAGTTACCAGCATCTCACGATTTGGTACATAGTTCTCAGTTGGAGTTACACTCACAATCTGGTGTATTATTATGGCTCCCTAATAAAAAGACAACAGAAGTTTCACTTTCACAAACCACAAAGCGAAATGGCATATATAGGATGAATAAGTTCCCAACTCTATATCAATATCAAAATGTGATCATGTCCAAAGACTACAAGTGAGAAAGGGTATGGAATTGACTCTATCAATAAGACATCCAAACGGATACCCATAAGAAATATAGATTTTCTGTGAAAAAAGGTTAGGCTTTGCTATTTGTAATTCTAAGTGCAAGTGATCTGTTCTTTTCTTCAAAATTAAAATGCTAGCATAAAGCCTAATACACTCAAAAATTAAGTGAATTTCTCAACACTTGCAATCTACTTAAATGAAGCTATAAAATAACATATGGATTCTTGAGGATTTCAATCTGATAGTTTCCTTCTAGGATTCAAG
The DNA here is from genome assembly GCF_012489685.1 of Lotus japonicus. Lineage (NCBI taxonomy): Eukaryota > Viridiplantae > Streptophyta > Magnoliopsida > Fabales > Fabaceae > Lotus > Lotus japonicus. Next base: position 87,000,870 of record NC_080041.1, on the reverse strand, counting down.
TTCATCTAACTCGCACCTGACTGTGGGTACGCATCACTCACTAGGACTCTATGAGTCATTTTCTTCCCTTTTCTTTGAAGCAAGCTGCATTAAGTGAAACATATCTCCTTCAGAAATTTAGTTACCCCATAGTAATATACAAGTGATATTTTAAAACCACATATATAGCAAGATGTGCAAGTTTAAACACATCTCAGTATCTGGTACCTTGCCATGGCAATATCAAGTAACTTATTAGACAACAAAGTTATTCAAGTCTACCATGAGCAGTTGAGCACTATTCAAAAATTGTAACATTGTCAACAATTTCTACCTGTGCTTCTCAGCATGTTGAATATAAAACATAGAGGAAACCAAATTCTGTTGCAAACACTGTCACTATTAGAGATGATTTCTAATCTTTGGCAAATACCACATAAATTCATAGAGAAAACACAATCCCTAACTAAAATTCAATACAATTAAGCTGGAAAAATAGAAGTAAAACAAAATAAGTGATTAAATTTAGTGTTAGAACATACAATTGCAGCTTCACGTTTGCTCCTATGCGCCCAATCACCGCTATTCCTCTTCCAGTTCCGAACTTCAGCAACCCTGACGACATGGAAAGCGAATCAGGATCAGATTGGATTCGGGTTTTTCAAAGTCAGAGAAGAAGAGCTTGTTCCGACGGGCGGCAGCATCGAGTTGAGGGTGAATACGCCGCAGACATTGCTGTTGGGATCGGATCGGAAGAACGAGGGCTTGGTGGTGGTGGTGGTAGTAGTGCAGGTGAGGTAGTGTCATGTTTGGAATAAGCGTTTATGCCAATGTTTGACAGTACCATAGTGATTTTGAGCTTATTTTCATAAGCTACTCATGATAACTTATGAAAAAAAGTTTATACTTATATATAGCTAATTTTTAATTTATTTCAATAAATTTTTTAAAATAGCTTATAAATAAGCACTTATGTCATAAACGTTTATGACCATAAGTGCTTAATTAAGTTGTTTTTCCAAACGGAACCACAAATAAATTAAATTGTGGGGTTAAAAGTTAAAATCACTATTATAGAACAAGAAAATCGCCACAATACTTTCCAAAGCCGTTGCAATATAAGGACCACAATTTTCAGGGTTTTTTTACCATGATAAAGAACACCTTCCGAACAAATATCGATGGCCGGAAGTCATCAATAATGATATATACCTTTAAAAAAAATAGTGATATATACACACCTCATTTTCACTCATTTTTATTTTTATTTCTCTAATCTTATCATATATCACATCTCATACTTTCTCTTTCTTACTTTTTCTTTTCTTCCTATCTATCTTCTCTTTTCACCTCTTTCCACCCGAGAAAGGGGTGTGAAAGCAACGTTATTCCATATCAAACCGTCAACTTAGGGCCACGTCTAAAAATCTCAATAGTACCTCAGTCAACCCAAAATGTCTCACAATTAAGTAAGTATCATATATACGGGTAGATTATATGACTTTGTTACAAAACGTCTCGTCCGAGCTAAACCGCAAGGCTGCCCAAGGTCATCCTTACACTCAAAAGACCATTTACATGGCTTCCTAGAGACTTGTAAAGACAGTGATAGCAAACTCAGAGTCCACAAATTTAGGAGCAATCTTTATTTGAACAACACTTTGCTCATTTTGCAATACTCTAACTTCTTCTTTTCATATTTTCTCTCTCATCGACTACTGTCAAAATGTCCTCACGTACATGCACTCAGGGCTGTGTATGGCCTAAGGCCCCAAAAATTTAGTATATATATTTTGTATACAATTAGGTTGTGTTTGGATGAGGGAATATTTGAGGGGAATGTAATTCTAGAGGGTATTTGAAATCCCTTCAATTAAAATACCCTGTTTGGATATCTAATGTGGGGAATTCTCAAAGTACTAGTAATTAAATGAGGTATTTTACTCAATAGGATTTAGGGTAATTGAAATCACCTCAAAATAGGAAGGAATTTCAAATTCTTCATCTCTACCTTAACCCTATCTAAATTCAGTCAAAAAAATTAATCTCGGCTCAAAACCCTAAAATCGGCCATAAACTCGAAAGTCGGCCAAAAACTCAAAAATCGGCTCAAAACACAAAAAATTGGCCCGACACTCAAAAATGGGCAGAAAATCTGAAAGTTGGTGCAAAACCCTAAAAATCGGCACGACTCTCAAAAATCGGTCGAAAACTCGAAAGTCGGCACAAAACCCTAAAAATTGGCCAATAACCCTAAGAATTGACTGAAAACGTGAAAGTCGGCCCGAAACTCAAAAATCGACCCAAAACCATAAAATCAGCCGAAAACTCGAAAGTCGACCGAAAACTCAAAAATTGGCACAAAACCCTAAAAATCAGCCAATAATCCTAAAAATGGGCCGAAAACTAAAAATGGGCCGAAAACTCGAAAGTCGGCCGAAAACAAAAATAAAAGGGCACAAAAGCCTAAAAATCGGCAGGTAATCCTAAAAATCGGGCGAAAACGTGAAAGTCGGCCCAAAACCCTAAGAATGGGCCCGACTCTAAAAAATCGGCCGACAACTCGAAAGTCGGCACAAAACCCTAAAAATCGGCCGAAAACGTGAATGACGGCCCCAAACTCAAAAATCAACCCAAAACTCTAAAATCAGCCAAAAACTCAAAAATCAGCCGAAAACTCGAAATTCGGCTGAAAACTCAAAATCGGTCGTTGGGTTTTGGGTTTTTCGGTTAATTTTTTAGTGTCGTGCCGATTTTTAGGGTTTTGTGCCGACTTTTGAGTTTCCGGTCGATTTTTTGGGTTTTCGGTCGACTTTTGAGAGTCGGGTTGCTTTTTAGGGTTATGGGCCGATTTTGGGTTTTCGATCAATTTTTTAGTGTCGGGTCAATTTTTAGGGTTTTCGGCCGACTTCTGAGTTTTCGGCCGATATTTGAGAGTCGGGCCGATTTTTTGGGTTTTGGGCCGATTTTTGAGTTTTGGACCGATTTTTGGGTTTTCGGCCGACTTTCGCTTTTTCGGCCACTTTTAGGGTTTTGTGTCGACTTTTAAGGTTTGGTTGATTTTTGAGAGTTGGGCTGATTTTTAGGGTTTTCGGCCGACTTTCGGGTTTTCGGCCGATTATATTAAGATGAAAAAAAAGGAAATTCAATTATATTACCCAAACAAAGAATTTTACAATTGAGGAAATTTCACCATTTTATCCAAACAATAAAATTTGAAATTCAAGGGAATTCAATTGAATCCCTAGCATTCAAAATCCCTTGAATTTCTACAATCCCTCATCCAAACACAACCTTAAGTTTGGAGAAATAATGTCATATTAATTACAACATGACCCATGTAACATGAGAAGCGAGAAGTGCAACTTTGACAGTTATTATTAGTAGTGTTTTGTATTAACAAATTTACATCTATTAAAAAACTAATTTATAAAATATATATTATTTTTACACTCCTAAAATTGAAAAAATAATTTGTGTTTACTGATAACTGTTAATTTTTTTTTACCTTACCTTGATATCTAAGGGTTGCAAATCTCTCATTATTTCTTTTCTTTTATTCTAGGTTCTATTCATAATTTTTTATTTAGTACTATTCTATCTATATTTCATATTATTTTTTTATTCTTATTCTTTGAAGAGAAAATGATTATAAAACTAGAAGATTAATATAAAAATTGATAATTTATATAATAAGATTCTTGTAAAAAAATCACTTTAGCATTTTCGCCGTACACCCTAAAATGCCAATACTGGACTCTGATGCACCCTTGTTGTGTCCGTGTAGCTTTGTTGCGCCAACAAAGTCAATCGAGATGGCCGACCAAGATGGAGTAATCTCTTTCACGGAAAACAGAGTTGTTTGCTAAAATTGGTTTGCTTAATTTACAAGAACCCAGGGATGCTAGAGGAGAAGACGTAAGGAGTAAAATGTGTGCAAATTGCAAATGGAAAGAGCTCAAACAAGAAAGAAGAGGTACTTACGCTTACGTGACATGGTTTGCAAGACATGATGGCTTGTAATTACTTTTTAATTCTTATTTTAATGTAGTGTCAATTTTTAACTGGTTTGTAACCACCAATGACGTATTGAGTTCTGTCTATGCAAGCCTTTCACTCTAAGATAAATACTAAAACTACTAATTAAAGCAAGAAGGAGCAAACACATTTTGCCCCATGCTACCAAAATGGGCAATTTTCTTGCATGTCAATCAATCGTATTCATCAAAATCTAGTCAATGTTTATAGATGAGGGAAATAATTAAGTTGAAATTTAAAATGAATTTGGAGTATTGAAGATTCACAAAATGTATATAAACACAAAGGTAACTCACTAGTCATTCACATTTCACAAAGATCAACATCAATTGCAACCATTAGATAAACATCCAAGACTAAACACATGGAGTTCTGGCTCATTGTCCTTGCCTTTCTCTGTCTTTTGATGCTCATAATGAGAGCTTTCCACTCACATCCCCTCCCTCCTGGGCCTTTCCACATTCCCTTCATCTCCAACATTCTCTTGCTACGAAAATCATTTTCAGAACTAGAGACAATTCTTCTAAACCTCCATGCAAAACATGGTCCTATAATCACATTCAACTTCTGGAATGGTCCACATATTTTCATAGTTGATCCCTCCCTTGCCCACCAAGCCTTAATTCAGAAAGGAACAATCTTCGCCGACCGCCCCAAATACCTTTCTAACAATGAACAATTTAACATCGCCTCCTCCTTCTATGGCCCAAATTGGCGTGTCCTCCGCCGCAACCTCACCTCCTTGCTTCACCCATCACGATCCAAATCCTTCTCTAGCACCCGCAAGCGGGTCCTGAATAATCTTCTGAATAGGTTGAAATCGGATGCAGACAGGGCCGGCCCAAGGGTAAAGCCACCCAAGCAAGGGCTTTAGGCCTCCAATTTTTTTTGTTTTTTCTTAAGTAAAAAAGGCCTCCAATTTTATTTTTATTAAGTAAAAAAGGCCCTCAAAATTAAAATTAACAAAATTTTATATTAGATCAAACATGTTTCAAGGCCCCCAAAATTAAAATTCGCTTTAAGCCTCATTTGGTGTTGGACCGGCCCTGGATGCAGAATCATGTCATCCCATTAAAGTCATGGACCATGTGCAACATGCCATGTTCAGCTTGCTGGTGTTCATGTGTTTCGGTGAAAGAGTTGATGAGCATTACATTAGACACATCGAGTCCATCCAGCGTAGTTTGATTGTCAACACTGGCAGATTCAATCTACTCAATTTCTTTCCATCAATGGTTGCTCGCGTCTTGTTCCGAAAACGCTGGCAGGAGCTGTTGCACCTTCGGAAGGCCCAGAAAGATGTTTTGTCTGAATTAATTGAAGCAAGAAAACAGAGTTTCGAAGACAGAGTCAGTAGAAACATGAAGGACAATGACACTGATGATGATGATGATGATGAATTTGTTGGTTGCTATGTGGATACTTTGTTAGATTTTCAATTACCTGAGGAGAAACGCAAGCTGAATGAAGGTGAAATTTTGAGTCTATGTTCAGAGTTTCTCAATGCTGGAACAGATACAACTTCAACAGCAATGGAGTGGGTGATGGCGAATTTGGTGAAACACTCTCATGTGCAAGAAAGGGTTGTTGAGGAGATTGAAGGGGTTGTAGGTGAAAGAGGAAAAAGGGAAGTGACAGAGGAAGATTTGGTGAAGTTGCCATATTTGAAGGCTGTGATTTTAGAAGTTCTGAGGCTTCACCCTCCCTCACACTTTGCAATCCCACATCGGGTAACTGAGGATGTTGTTTTGAATGGTTTCTTGGTGCCAAGAAAGGGGACAGTGAATTTTTTGGTGGCGGAGATGGGGAGGGATCCGAAGGTGTGGGAGGATGCTATTGAGTTCAAGCCAGAGAGATTTTTGAGTGATGATGATCAGAAGGGATTGTTTGATATTAGTGGGATTAAAGAGATAAAGATTATGCCATTTGGTGCAGGGAGGAGGATTTGTCCAGCTTATAACTTGGCAATGCTGCATTTGGAGTACTTTGTGGCAAATTTAATATGGAATTTTGAATGGAAGGCTTCTTCACTTGGAGGTGATGTTGATATGTCAGAAAGACAGGAGTTTACAATGGTCATGAAACATCCATTACAAGCTCTGATTTCTCCTAGGTTATAGGCCTCGTTCATTTAATCATTTCTGATTTGTTTTGTACAGTTTTTTTCATGAGAGCCACAAATATGTGTATGCATGTATGTATTTAGTTATGTATTACACATTCTTTATAGAAAATCAAACATGAATTGTTTAGTTATGTATTTTTAAATTAGATGAAAACTTGTGGACTTGATGTTAATTTTAAAATGGAAAGTTTCAATTTAGTGGTTTGGACAGATAAAACACATAGTATACAAAAAGTTATTGAAATTCATAGATGTTAATGGGAATAAGTGAAAAGAATCATTGATAATAGATGTTTGGTTTCACTACTTGCATGGAGTTAGTGTACGAAGAAGATGATGGGTGTTTAATTTCAAAATGAGTAATGAGTTAGTGGATACTCTTGATCTTCAGTAGTGGTGCACGGTTCTGGATGAATCTTCTGACATGATAGTGTGATGTTGATACGGCGGAAAGAAGTACATCCAAAGACACTCTGGTGCTCAAGTCAATATGAGAGCATATAGAAAGAAACTTAGTCATAAAAGAACAATTAGTTAGCAAAATAAGTAATGCATATGTAAATAAATGTTCAAACGGGTACTTATGTGCATGGTAAGAGACATATTCGAGACACAAAGCCTAAATGAAGTCTTTGAGTATGACTTCCAAGATGAGGCTACCCTTAAGCAACCTTGCAATTGTCTTATAAATGTGACAGCTTGATTCCACTCGACTGATGGTTAGACTAGGATAGTCTCAAATTTGACCACCTTGACTGACCAACATGGTACTTACTTAGTTGTGAAACATTCGAGTTGTCCAAGACATTACAGGACCTAATATCTTTTAGATTGACAGAAATATAAGTGTCCGTTTGAATTTCTGTTGAACACAACGAGAATCCACGTTGAAACCAACGTGTCAAAATCATTCTTCTTCGTTCCACATTAAACTCAATGTGAAAAAATTTAGTTTTTTTCGGTTGATATTTTAATATACGTGAAATCACATTTGTGTTGCGCTGAAGAAATCACATCACTAACTTATTTTCTCGTAATTTATCATGGTACAAAATCTAATTTATAATAACTTTTAGTCAAAAGTGATTTATTGAATCAATTTTCAGTTTCCAGAATAAATAGCTTTGTTGGGCCAAAAGAAGAAAAAGGTTGGGCCCAATTGCAGTTGCAGTCGCATGAATAGTGATAGTGATTCCTTGACCAAAAAAATAAAATGATTTGAGATTGAATCTGTGTTATTTAATCGAAGGGTGTAGAAAGCCGCGTTCAGGTGACGCTAGGAAACTCGAAAACCCTCCAAATATAAACCCTCGCTCGTTGCTGTATCCTTCACACACACACACACACACACACACTCATTCTCCTCTCCGATCAACACCGCTCTACCCATGGTACACACTCTCTCTCGCTCTCTGTTTCTCTGTTTGTTACTGTTTCAATCAATCTTGCTGTTACTGATGTGATTTGATTTGATTCGATTACCACCAGGCTCTTCCGAATCAGCAAACCGTTGATTACCCTAATTTCAAGCTCGTCATCGTCGGTGATGGTGGCACAGGTTACTCACCTCACCTTCTCTTCCGATCTTTCTCTCCTTCAAAATGCTGCGATTTAGGGTTTTACTTTTTTCTGCCCAAAATTTGCAGGAAAGACAACCTTCGTGAAGAGGCATCTTACCGGTGAATTCGAGAAGAAATATGAACGTATGTGTGATTTATTTAGTTTCAGTTCACGACATGCTTGTGTTCATCTGTATCTTCGTTTGCGATTGACTGATTCGTGTTTTTTGATTTGATTTGGAACAGCTACCATTGGTGTGGAGGTCCATCCTTTGGATTTCTTCACAAACTGTGGCAAGATCCGATTCTACTGCTGGGATACTGCTGGACAAGAGAAGTTTGGGGGTCTCAGAGATGGTTACTAGTGAGTCCTCTTTTCCTACCTATATAGTATGACAAAACCCTAGTTACTTTGCTCTCTGATTGTGTGGTCAAATTTTGTGTGTTCATATTTCTTGTGTGACTATCAATTGGAAATTTCCTCTGTTGTTTTAATGTTTATTTATGCATGGCTAGCTTGATGGTTTTCACCTAATGCTGATAAGTGATAGCTTAAATTTTTGTTTTTAAATTTAAGCATGGGAATAAATTTTGAAGGGTTCTTCTGTTTGCTTTGTGTTTATCTGTCTATATTTTATATGAAGAAGACCTGATAGTTGTTTTACATTCTCGCCACCCTCTACGCTGGTGTTAATTGTAGTTTTTGTTCAATTGTTGTTGCTATTCATTGGCTATGAGGCCTAGGTTTTCTTGTTAGAATAGTTTTGCATGTCCATAACCGGGTTTGCAGTTTTTGCTCCCCTACAAAATGCTGAAATGCTGTGTGATTTTGTAGGAGTTCTAACACTCTGCTATAGAGTGAACTCAAGTTTTTGCACTGGAAATGATTGTTTAAGCTTTGACTTATGTGAGGATATTAATCCGATTCATGTTTTGATTTAGCATTTGTTCACTTCCTGTTTTTAACATGGAATTTTGTTCTGCAGTATCCATGGGCAATGCGCCATTATAATGTTTGATGTTACTGCCCGACTGACATACAAGAATGTCCCTACCTGGCACCGTGATCTTTGCCGGTTAGTATATATGCAACCTTTTGAACCTGTTTTTTTCTCTAACTATTCTGCACTAAGTTTTTTATACTAACATTAGAGTCACTCTCAATTTCTGATTTTCAGGGTCTGCGAGAACATCCCCATTGTTCTTTGTGGCAACAAGGTTGATGTGAAGAACAGACAGGTGAAGGCAAAGCAGGTTACTTTCCACAGGAAGAAGAATCTGCAGTACTATGAGATCTCAGCCAAGAGTAACTATAACTTTGAGAAGCCTTTCCTTTATCTTGCCAGGAAACTTGCAGGGTATGTATTAGGTGCCGCGAGTTTTTACTTTTTACATCTGAAAAGCACATTGAACTAAATGTATTTTAATTGATGTTTTACCTTCTTGTGTCAATCTTGCAGTGATCCTAACTTGCACTTTGTTGAATCTCCTGCATTGGCTCCACCTGAAGTTCAAATTGATTTAGCTGCACAACAACAGTAAGATATCTGTCATGAACTTAATTAACTCTATCTCTAACAATTGTATGCCCGGCCAACTTGGCAAAAACATGTAGTGTGTGGGAATTCAATGTTCCGTTTTAAATTTGAAGTTGTCTTATATAAATCATTGTCACAATGAAAATGGATGTAGGGGGTGTATAGAGTGATATATTATTGTTTCATTGTGATCTTGGAGTGTTACTGTGTCCTTGCACTTGTTATTTCTCTTAAAACTCATGTTTTGGTGTATTTTGCAGGCATGAGGCTGAGCTTGCTGCGGCTGCTAGTCAGCCCCTTCCTGATGATGATGATGATGCATTTGATTAAAAATCTGCGTGTCTGTTGATCATCTTTCTGAGTTGCTTCTTCTGTCTTAAGCTAAGCTAAGCTACACTATGTTGTGGGGTTGTATTATGGCATTTTTGGTGTGGATTTGAGTATCTGAAATTTAATCATTTATAAGATGTTTTACTTAAAATTGGAAGCCTCACTTTATGGTTAGAACACATGGATGTAGCTGTGGGCATTGTTTATGTTTACCGTCTGTGTTACAACTTACAAGGGTCTATTGAAGTGATTTGTGTTGGTTATTTGATTTCGTTTTGGTATCTATAAAGGAAGCGGTACAATATGGAGCGAGTAATAATCTCCCTAACGATGAGGAGCATTAAGCATCTGTTAAATATTAAATACTGGAGATTAAAACATGACGTATCTGAAAAATATTCTCAGACATTGTGCTGGGATGTGATGAACATGCGGTCCAATATGGAGCGAGGAGAAAATAAAATCAAAATTAACTACAAACACAGACCAATTTAATCTTTAAGCCTTTTTTTTTACCTTCGCTAGTCCTCTGAAAGACCTATTCCATTGTCCAAAATATAAAAAAAAGACCTATTCCTCCTCCTCCGATGATACAATTCAAAATTTAATTGTTTCTTTCAAAAAATGATGAAGTTCAATCCTTGCGTGAATACTTTTCAAAGAAAAAACTATCCACTGTTTGTGTGAAACTCACGGTGAATTGTTGATAAGATTTTTAAATTCTTTCTCATATGCACTTTTTTCTTTTCTTTCATATGCTATTGTAGGGTAGGCCTCAAATTTATTGTTTCACATGGAATCAATACAATGTAAAAAGTCTAATTTGGCTTTCAACCGATCATTCATGGCTATAGACTATAGTAATAGGTTTAAATTTTTTTTATAAGGCAAAATATATTGAAATGAAGTTCAATGGGTACTTCAACCCAATACAAGAATAAGAAGGAATTTTACAAAGAAATAGAGGTAAGAAATAAAGGTAAGAACATGAACAAACCTAGAACCTAAAACCCAACTTTGGAGGAAAGACAAAGAAAACATGTCTCATTAAAACCTTAATAGGGAAAAATCCTATCAAGGAAAAAGAGTAAAATATTTTCTAAGTCTAAGAGTAACCTCCAAGGATGCCTAACCCTCCGGTCCTATTTATAAGCATGAAAGAGAAGAAAAATTTTGGTCCTTTTTATAAGAATCAAATGAAAGTTTGAGCTATATTAATTAATTTTTTTCCAATGATGCCTTATTAACTCTTACTCGTAAAATGTGTCTCATTAATTTTCTCTCGCTTTCCCACTTTCTAACACTAATAACAAAAGATAATTTTGAAAGTTTATTTTGATTCAAGACAAATTTAATGCATTTTATCTAGTTTAACTATATTTCTTAAACTATGTGAATTTTTTTTTGTTGCTTATAAATAGGACCGGAGGGAGTACAAAACATTCCACCCCAAGACTATAGCAACATGTAACCCAAGACTATAGCAACACATGCAACAGACCCTGCAATATTCCTCCTACAACAATCCCAAAAGCACGGTTGCCCCACATTCTTCATATACCACAAAATAATTCATTGATTCTATTATAACAAGTCCACGCATGCACTTGCATTGGACCTCCACTCAAACCACCAGTAACTAAACCCATCCACTTTTGCTTTCACCCACTGCCATGCCTTAACTTGAACCAATTCCAAAATATTTTCCAGCTCTTCATTTGCTCCCTGGAAGACAACTTTGTTTCGCAGCATCCACACAGTCCAAACAAGGGACATCCAAATAGCTCATTCCCCTCCTTGTTGCTTCTTTGACCGCCCAATCATTGGAAATTGGAGGAAGTGCTCTCGTACAGAAGCTGGCATTACTGATTGCATCCCACGCCAAGCAAAACAAGCGCTCCACAGTTGAGTAGCTACTGGGCATAATGAGAATAAATGCTCACTTGTCTCATACGCTTGCTGACAAAGGGGGCACCTTGCATCATCATCTTCGCCTAATATGTGTCTTCTCCGCAAATTATCCCTTGTAGGCAAACGATCCAAGAGTAGTCTCCACACAAATGCTCTAACATTTGAAGATGCACACAGAGTCCAGATGGAGGCAAAAGCTGGATCCGAATCTGTATCACTCTCCTCATAAGCATTTTCCTTTGGAATTAGTGCGATAAAAGATACATTGCTTCCCTTGGGCCATACTCCCCTATTCCAGAAATCTTCTAACACTTGGTGGAAATCTCCTTTAATCACCTCCCAAAATTTCTGAATGAATTTAAAGTTAAACCTGTTAGGACCCGGGCTTTTATCACCCCCACATTCCCAAATTGCCTCCTTTATTTCATCGGCCCCAAAGCGACTTGTCAACATCTCACTATCCACATCTGTTATTGCTCTAAACGATACCTCATCCAGACATGGTTCTGGTCCCCTTGTATCTGTAAACCGCCGCTCAAAATAGTCCTTCGCCTCAGCTTTGATCTTTTGTGGATCTTCCTCCCAATTTCCGTCAACCATTAGCCCCACAATAGAGTTTGAATGTCTCCTCCAATTGATAAGTGAATGGAAATATTTTGTGTTCTGATCACCCTCCTTGAGCCACTTTGACCGTGACTTCTGGCATAGGAGAGATTCATGGAGCCTTAATACTGACCAGAATTCCTCCTGCAATGTCCTCCTCTCTTGGATTTCCTCCATGGACAACCCATCAACCTCCTCCTTCCTGTCTAGATCATTTAATTTATGTACAGCCACATTCCTTATGCTCTTGAGGTCTCCAAACACTTCTTTATTCCACCATTTCAGCCTTGTTTTCACATATTTCAATTTCTCCTTGAGGATAAATGCTCCCCAACCTGAAAATTGTTTCTCTTCCCATGCTTCCTTCACAAACCCTCAAATATTGGTTCCTTGAGCCAACAGTTCATCACCCGAAGGGTTTTTGACCCCAATCACATATTCTACTTCTCAATAACAAGGGACAATGGTTGGATATGTCTCTATTAAGTTTAGATGATATATCATATTTCATCTATGATTCACATAGAATCCTATTTTGAGTTTAGCAATTATTCATCGCTATAGTAATAGGCAAGGACGAATTCATGTGGTAGAGGACGGAGGCAATTGCCGCCACGACATTTTCATTTAGCATACTAATAACATATCATAGTAATAGTATGGCGTAATCATCAAATTAGTCAATGTTTTCGTCTTGCCGTTTGATCTAAGTCTCTCCCCATAAAAAAAGATTTTTTGCAGTACCGAGATGCAAAGCTTTTATTACTTCATCGATGTATTCTTTATCATCTTCAAGTAAGCTCATCGTATAGCACGCGTCCTTGAATGTGTCATATGTAACTTCATATACTTTTCTTATGTTTCGAAAGGAATGAGCCCCTTTGTAAGATTTAGCAACAACCTCACTTTTGTAGAGCCTATAATTTCTCAAAATCTATGTTACTTTTGTTACGTTTATCAAAAAAAAATTATGCATTAAAAGCTTAAAATTAAATTTAGATATAAGAAATCATAAATTTGAAATTTTCTTTTACCGTGAAAAAAAAAACATGAAAAAAAAACCTATTTGTAAACCATGAAAAAACCTATTAGTAAACCATGGAGACTGTCCAATATAAAGTAGGATGGAATCAAGAGGAAATCATTACAAAATCAAAGAGCAAGTTATAGCACATTTAGATATTTTAAACTAAAACATCAATATTTAACCTCTGGGATAAACTAAAATGACTAAAAGTTCAAGCCTTAATTCAATGTAAATACGTCAACACAGACTATACAAAGTGCATGTTTTGAATGAGCGGTGTTACTAATTTATATAGTTGTAGGGACGATGGAAATTTTATTTTTTGGAGTGATGTCATATTTAGTATTAAAACCACCACCTTTATATTTTACGTATTAATATCAATATTAATTAAGAATTCTCTAGATCAAAACATATTAATTGTGCCCTACGAAATTCTCTAAATTATATGAACTAAATAGTAGTGAGCTAAATAATAATAACCTCATTACAAAAATTTCGAGGTAAATAATTAAAATTTTAATATACTTAAAAATTATTTAATTTAATACTTATATACTTCCAGGAAATAGGGATAATGGGAAGATTATTTTCTGTATTGATATAATATTAAACCCACCATCTTTATCTTTTGAAATTTCTAAAGATTACTAATAATATTAATGTTAATATTAATTAATATATTATATAAATAAAAAATATTTAATTATGTTCTATGAAATTTTGTCAGATATTCACTTTTCAAGATTAACATTGTAAGACCCAGGATTTTAGAATTAAATAAATAATTAATTTCCAACTCACGCATAGGATTTTGTGTCAGCGTGAGAGGAAACTTGACTTGTGGTTGATGTTTGGATTAGTATTATGAAGGAGAAAGTCCAGGAAATGACTAAGAATAGTACTATAGTCACTATAGGTTATAGCACGAGCTTTATTCACTTCCGCCTTAGGGCGAAAGCGTTAGTAAAAGGCTAATCCGCTCTTAAAGCACTGTAGAAGCGAAATTCAAAAATATTCAGAGGATTATAAGAATTTCTCTTATTCCTTTCCCTGACGAGTGTTTCAACACGAAACCCTGGATTGTACGAATGATCGATTTCGTTTCTCGGAAGTTTGCCGAAACTAAATCCCTGATAGCTCAAGAACCTTAAAGTAAACTGTTGATGAAGACTTTTTCTATTCGGAGCTTCAAACGAAGATTCCACACGCAATCACCCATTTCTTTCGATGTTTCCAATCTTTCTTCAGAAGGAAGTTTTCTCTTCCGACATCGACTGCAAAAAGTAACTTTTCGGGTTAAATCGATTAACACCGTTAGCGAGTCGTTAGCTTAAAGTCCAAGAAACTTATTTTGAGTTCTGGAATTCTGTCGCCAGAACCAATCTTAGAATTCACAGAGGATGGCACAGGAGAAATCGGAATCGCGAAATTTTCATTTTTCCGCATTTTCCCTCTCCTATAAATAGCTTGAAAAACCAAAATCCTCACCATTTTTCACCCATGGAGGCCGAGAGCTTCAAGAGGAGAAGGAGGAGGAATATTTTCGCCGTTTCTTGCCTGATCGTCGCACTGACAGTTGCTATACGTAGGCCTCGAGGTACTGATGTTTTTCCTTACCTCTGATCGTAAATTCTGTCGCTTTTCTCTATGTCTTTCTTTGCACAAAGTTTTGAGCTTTTTGTAAAACTGTCCAAATAACTTGATTTCAGTGTCTAAACTTATTGCCTACATGCCCAAGAACATGAATATCCAGTTGTTTTCCGCTGAATCTCGCCAAATCTCCGCAGAGATCAAATTCTGTAGAAATACCCATTTTTATGCTGAGGTTCCGCTTTTTGAATCATAAACTCTCGACTGAGCTTAGCGTCAGTAGGATTAGTTGTCATAAACGTCGTGGGCATCGACCCCATCCAATTTATTTTTCGAAATTCCGATTTTGAGTTTCCGAGCTGAAAATCTTGACCAAAATACCCCTGTTCTAGTTTTCGATCCGATAATTTTTCTGAGAGTTTCCCTGGCCTAGATATCGCCTAAGAATACCTAGGAATTGATTTAGATCGAAGAAAAAGTTCGGAAACCCTATTTTCTAAAGTGGCCAAAACCTGTTTATTAGGGTACCGTGTCCAAAAATAATTTTTGGGTCTGTATGACCTAAGCCATTGCGTAGCTCTTTCAATTGTCAAAATTTTGGCGTTGGTTTCGTGTCAATCCGAGTTCTGTAGCTCGAGTTATGCGCATTTTAGCGAAAACATGTCTTATTGTCCATTCGTGCCTAAATGTCGAACTCTAGAGCTTCGAAAGCTTCTTTTCGGGTTTTGATAGTGTTATTAGTTGTTTTGTTTCTTAGAGACTAAGCAATGATACTTTGCTTAAGGTTTGGAACGAGTTGAGCTGAGGAAATAGACTTTGGAGCAATTGGCGAGGTTTCACAAATGAGGAGGACGCCCGGGGAACTTGCTGAGTTCGGGAGCTCTATTTTGGATTGGACTGGGATGTTGAGCTTGGATGGAGAAATTGGCTAAGGTAAGGGTAACTCGGTTTTAGCGCGTCTTTGAGTCTTGCATGCTTTTATCGCACTGCATGCGTTTGAGATGAAGTTGTTTAAACTTGATTGGAAATTGATTGAAATGTTAGTATGCTTTCAACGTTGTATGCTTGCTTATGTTGACTGTTTCTGAGGCTTGTGCCAAATGTTTTCTAAAGGCTTCGGTCGAGTAAAGTTATTGAGACGTGTGTCTCCGTTTTCTGAGAGGCTTCGGCCGTTTACTGGTTTCTGTCATTACTGCTTTCTAATGGATAAGACATGGTTATTGTTGATACTTGACTTAAAAAATTAGACTTTAAATTGTTGATTGAGTGATTACTGAGGTTGAGGATTGTTGTTGACTAACTTGACATTTAGGGCTTGAACTTGAAGTGGCAATGTGGTGGTGCTTGTCCCACGTGATTGTCCCGTCTACCAAGGCGTTATAAAGTGGCGATATGGTGGATATTGTCCCACGTGATCGTCCCATCTTTCGAGATGTCCTAAAGTGGCAATGTGGTGGTGATTGTCCCACGTGATTGTCCCGTCCATTGTGGCGTTAAGTGGTGGTGTGGTGGTGATTGTCCCATGTGATCGTCCCGTCTTGAGAGACGTTGCTGATCGATCCATATTGGTAGAAGCATATAGTCGCATTATAGGACACTAACAATTGATTTTGTTTATATCTGCCTTAATTCTATGTGGTTAATTATGTTATTATCTGATTCAATTATATGTTGTTGATTTTGTTGATATCTGCCTTGAAATATATTGATAGCTTATTTATCGGAATGTTTTGGAGTTTTTGAAGTGACGATGTGGTGGATATTGTCCCACGTGATCGTCTCGTCTTTCGAGACGTTATCAAGTGGTAGTGAAGTGGATATTTTCACATGACTATCCCGTCCTTCGAGGCGTTACTTAGTGACAGTGGAGTGGATATTTTCACATGACTGTCCCGTCTTGCGAGACGTTATTGTTTGATTGATATTGTTGAGGATTGTCGATATCTGATTTGACATTATATTGATGAGGTTACTGATATCTGGTTTGATGTTATATTGTTGAGGTCGTTGATATATCGTTTGGTGTGATATTGTTGGGGTTGTTGACATCTGATTAGATGATATAGATTGAGGTTGTTGTTATTTGATTTGATATTATATTGTTGAGATTATTGTCATATGATTTGATTCTATACTGTGGAAGTTGTGCATATCTGGGTTGTTATATGCTGTTAAGTTGATGTCTGAATAAATGTTACCTTGTTAAGTTGTTGATATCTGAGTTAATATATAGGTTGTTAAGTTTTGTTAATATCTGTTTTAAAACCATATCGTTTAATTCTGTTAAATATATGATTTGATTTCATGATTCGATAGGATGAGTTGTCATCTAATTTGAGTTAAATTGCTAGTTTATTTACCATGCTAAGTAATCAAATTTGAATAACATGATTTTCTCTTTTATATGTGGTAGTTGTATGGAGTTAACCCTTTCTATTTGCTATTTGTTGTTTGGGCGCTTAACGCTATTAGGCGATGGAGGATTGTCGATGAAACTTGACCTTTGCCCGAGTCGGAGCTGAAGACTTGAAGATTAGTGGAAGACATGAAGAGTAGAGTCGGGTTTAAGGTTAGAGCATTGGGTTAGAGAGCTTACCGTTATTGGTTTAAGCTTGCCTAAAAATTTTTAGGAATTTGCATTTGAGATTCGGGTAGGTTCCGATGCATTGCTTTCTTGCGGTTCCCCGGTGTGGAGATCGTAGGGAGTAGGTCGGATTAGGGTGTCGTGGCATAACAGATTCCTTGTTGGATCTGATTTCATTCGTTAGATTTGTAGTTATGTTCTTTCGTTCATACATTCAGGAACTTGCCTTGGTCAAGGCTTGATGTAGATTTTATTCACTGTTGGGTGTAGGCATTACATGTTTTGAAAACAATTCAAAAGAAAAAAATTACTCGCTTTATAAATTCATTTGAAAAATATTGCATATTTAATTTAATAGGTTACTAAAGTGACACCCGAAAATCGGGGCGTTACAAACATTAACTAATATATAAAAAGTGATATTTTTATCTTGGTGAGTAATTTTTTAATTCATATAAAATTTAATGTTAAAACATCCAACATTATGTTTTACATAAATATTTAAATATTTTAAAAAATAAACTAATTAATCATGTCTTAAGGAAGATTTAAATTGAATCTTTAAAACTTATATTTTCTAACTTCTATATAACCCCTGAAGTATACTAATGAGTTTTCTTTATATTCACCTGGGTTTTTCTCCCCTGTGCTTTAGATTTTACTTTTGATTGTTTTATTGAATAATAGTTGCTGATAGACTAAGCATGCATATCAATGGATTATTTTTCAATTATAAAAACATTTATCTAATTCTGTTTTTATTTGTAAATATATGAATTTGACCATGAAAATAAAATTAGACCATTATCCTTTAATTTTTGGTCTAGAAAATGTCACTAATAAAAAAAAATTGATAAATCACTTATTATGAAAATCTAACTTGAAGGTTAGAAATTCTTTTGTCATATAGTCATTCAAACAAAATGTCTTCATGATAGATCTACATTCTAAGTGGGCTTTTTCCAAAATCCTAAACTTTTATTCATTATGAAGATAAAAATTGAGAAACAATCTTTCTTAGTTTGACAAAGAGTCAACATATGACATAAAAATATATCTATCACACTCAACGAAGTATACCTTCAAAATTGACATAGAAAGCCAATTAAATGGGCTTCCAGCCTACAAAACAATCTTTAAAAATTATGCAATGATAATTTAGATGTTAAATGATATGAATGAATATTGTTCTCAAGAAAAAAATGATATGAATGAATAATTACGCCACTGAAAAGCAATTTTTCAGGTGTTGTCAATCCCTTGAGGATGTTCACAAAAACTTCTCAGTGCCACATACCAAATTTTTCAAGGATGATAAATAGGCAATGGAAAGATTGAATCAAACTAAGAAGAAAGATATAAAGAAACTATATAAAATATGAGAGTTCATAAAGTTTAATTAGTTGGTTACCTTGATATGTACAACTTTTTAATGGCTAACACCAAGCCTAGATAGATAGATAGATAGAAATAGATAGATAAAGATAAAGATAGATAGATAGATAGATAGATAGATAGATAGATAGATAGATAGATAGATAGATAGATAGATAGATAGATAGATAGATAGATAGATAGATAGATAGATAGATAGATAGATAGATAGATAGATAGATAGATAGATAGATAGATAGATAGATAGATAGATAGATAGATAGATAGATAGATAGATAGATAGATAGATAGATAGATAGATAGATAGATAGATAGATAGATAGATAGATAGATAGATAGATAGATAGATAGATAGATAGATAGATAGATAGATAGATAGATAGATAGATAGATAGATAGATAGATAGATAGATAGATAGATAGATAGATAGATAGATAGATAGATAGATAGATAGATAGATAGATAGATAGATAGATAGATAGATAGATAGATAGATAGATAGATAGATAGATAGATAGATAGATAGATAGATAGATAGATAGATAGATAGATAGATAGATAGATAGATAGATAGATAGATAGATAGATAGATAGATAGATAGATAGATAGATAGATAGATAGATAGATAGATAGATAGATAGATAGATAGATAGATAGATAGATAGATAGATAGATAGATAGATAGATAGATAGATAGATAGATAGATAGATAGATAGATAGATAGATAGATAGATAGATAGATAGATAGATAGATAGATAGATAGATAGATAGATAGATAGATAGATAGATAGATAGATAGATAGATAGATAGATAGATAGATAGATAGATAGATAGATAGATAGATAGATAGATAGATAGATAGATAGATAGATAGATAGATAGATAGATAGATAGATAGATAGATAGATAGATAGATAGATAGATAGATTCTTTCACACCTCTAAGAGAGGTGGAATGAGGAGAGAGATATGAAGAAAAGAAAAAGTAAGAGAGATAAAATATGAGATGTGAGAGCATCTCTAATGGTAGTATCTAATGTTAAATACATACTTATATGAGTATCTATTACCACATGAGTACATATTCAATTCCAACATGACAAAGATGAGTATGTGAGAATAGATATTCTACACTATACTTGAAAAGTGAGCTTGTATTTATTACAAGCACTTACAATTTAATATAATTAGATTATAAATATATATATTCAACTTCATAGAAACTTTTAAGAGTTGTTGGATTGGAGTAAAAAGTTAGTAAAGTGGTGTAGATGATGTGACATTATGGGAAATTGTGAAAAATGAAGTGTAGATATTTTAGTGAGTATGATTGATGTAGATGCTCTGATAGATGATAAGAGAGGAGAGGTGTAAAGAGGTGGAATGAGGAGAGAGATAGGAAGAAAAGAAAAAGTAAGAAAGAGAAAGTATGAGATGTGATAGATGATAAGAGGAATGAGATAAAAATAAAAATAGGTAGAAATGAAGTGTTTAGAAAATAAGGTGTGTACATATCACTAATTCTAATATGTATGCTACGAAAAAACTAAGTGGGGGCATATCCTTGTACTTCATAAATAATAGTAGTATATTATAAAGACAATACTAACTATATGTATATTATTTGTAAACTAGTAAAAAACTTTGTGGGGGGAGGTGGGCGGCAAGTGACCCCATGCTCTTGTAAACTAATCCGTCCATGAGTATTAGTGTAGCTCAGGACTTCCGATCAATTCACACTTTAAAATTTTTTCATGTGAAATTTCTCTTCTTCCTATTGAAATTTTGTGTATATATATCTTCACATATATAGATCCAAACAATCAAACTTCTAGGCCCTTAGGTGTAAGAACTCCATAGTTAGTTTTTGAAGAGTTGCATAAGCAATTCCACTCATATTCAAGACTACCTGAGTTTGCGCAGTTTGAGAGCTAAGCTCGGGTGGGTTTTCTCAAACGCTTTCTTTATCAATCATATCATTGCATGTCCACCAAGTACTTGTACCCAAGTGCGGATGCATCTTATATGCTATTGGGAATTTGCCCCCACTTGAATTGGGTAAAACCCATTAGAAAAAAATTGTATGAAGAGTGTATTATTTCTATTACCCCATTAGGTAAGAAATTCCCTCACATTATGGCATGGTCTATTGGAGTTCAAGCTAGATAGGTTCCTTACCACTCACAAAGTGATTGATGTCAGGGGTTAATTTTTCTACGTTTTCACATCAGGTAAGAAATGCCCTCACATCAGGAGCTAATTTTTCTACATTTTCACGTACTCATCATTTCAAATATTGTTATGCTTATAGTAACAGAGTTGTTATTTATGAGTTGGAATCATGATTATATTCAATGACGGATGGAGGTACAAGGATATGAGGGCAGGGCTCTTACTTCATTTTGAAAAAAATCATTAGAAAAAAAAAATTGAGTAGTAAAAGTATGTGGTTTTTTATGGTTTCTTTGGCAAAAAAATTCTCTCACTTGTGTCCCCTTTGGTAAAAAGTGCCCTGTGGAATTTGATTTTCTTTACAAGTATCCTTATCATAGGATCACCGTTTAGTAACAGATGGAGTAAATGTGTTGCTTCTAGCTTAACCAGGAGTAAGCATACTCTGGAAGCCCTAATGTTAGCTTTGCGTTTGTGAGACTCGAACCCAAATGGATGAGCTCCACCAATAATACAAAAATGCAGCAAACAGTCATAGCTAAATGAATTACTTGTTTCAGTGAGCTTTTCCTTAAGGTGGACTTCTAGACCTTGCTAGTCTAGCCGTTTAATGTCTAGAATTTCGGTATCGGTAACTTGGCAAGGTCCAGAAGTATACCTTAAGAAAAAACTCAAAGAAACAAGTGATTCATTTAGCTATGGTTGTTTGCTGCATTATTGTATTACTGGTCAGGCTCGTCCATTTGGATTTTCTTTACAAGTATCCTTTTCATAGGATCATCGTTTACTAACAGATGAAGTAAATGTGTTGCTTCTAGCTTAACCAGGAGTAAGCATACTCTGGAAGTCCTAATGTTAGCTTGGCATTTGTGAGACTCGGATCCAAATGGATGAGCTCCGCCAGTAATGCAAAAATGCAGCAAACAGTCATAGTTAAATGAATCACTTGTTTCAGTGAGCTTTTCCTTAAGGTGGACTTCTAGACCTTGCTAGCCTAGCCGTTTGATGTCTAGAATTTCGGTATCGGTAACTTGGCAAGGTCCAGAAGTCTATGTTAGTTTGCTGCATTATTGGTTTACTGGTGGAGCTCATCCATTTAAATTTGAGTCTTACAAACGCCAAGCTAACATTAGGGCTTCCAGAGTATGCTTACTCCCGGTTAAGCCAGAAGCAACACATTTACTTCATCTGTTACTAAATGGTGATCCTATGATAAGGATACCGGTAAAGAAAATCAAATTCCACCCATTTTTTTGGAAACCAAAAAAGAAGCTTGATTTTCTCTGCGATGTAAGTGAGAAATTGGAAAAGTGTCATGACCAGAAGGTTTTGAGTGCGATACGAAACATTAATTTAACTGAGATTTTTTCCGTTTTCCAGCATAACATGCACATGCCTATTTTCATGTTTGCGAAAAACCCACGAATGAACAGTAGTTTATATATGTATACAAGTCCTTGCATCACATAGTCTACGTATCGTTGTGGTTCATTTTTTATGCGTGTGGCCTTAACTAACTTAGCCTCCTCCTTAAGGGGGAAGAGTCTCCTCCTTCACAAATCGTTGTGGATCATTTTTGCTATTCTTGAAAGTAAGTGTTTTTATTATCTTTTGTGATACTGCTTTATTATTTTTTTGATACTGTGGTCAAGTTGGATTCTCTTTACTCATTTTCTAATTCCGTTTTATTTTCTTCCTTTTGATATGTGTGCAATGCCTTGGGAATTGTTCTGGTCTTGTTGGAAGTTGGGATGTTCACCTTCAAGATAATTCGAAACGGTAAATTAAATAATTGTCTTTGAAATTTATATTTTAGCGTATGTTATTTTTTTTTTGTAATTTTGTTCCTTTTTTCTTTATTAGGTGATTCATCTTGTTGTATGAGGAAGAATGTGGACCTGACAGTGAAGCAGAGTTGATCGTAGATGTTATTGTGGTAGAATAAGTAGGTTGTGACCTAACATTTAAAACTTGAGCTTATTTTGTCTGCATTAATTAAGTTGATTTTCAAGTCTAGTGGCCTAACAATGCTAATCATGTTGATTTTATTATATTGTTTTTTATTTCTTTGTTTGTGTGATGATATTTCTCATTTTCAACCTGTTTTATGTTTTGATAAAAGAATAGCATAAACAACATGTGCCTTAAAGCTAAAGAAATCGAAACCCGTGTTTTTCAAATATGTACACCTTTTTTCAATGACCTTTTTTCAAATATGTTAACAACCTTGTTTCTTAGAGCTATAAAGGTTCACTAAGGTTTATTCAAGATTGATATTGTTGAACGGGTTGTTACCCTTCATTTTCTAGTTGCTTGGAAAACTTTTTTCTTTGTCTTTCGTTCTTTAAATTGACAGAAAATGACAACTTTTATTGTTTACACGCATACTAAGTCATAAGTCACAAAACTTAATATCTAAGATGTCTTAAAATTAAAGAAACATTAACTCTCCAGTTTAAAAAATTTTCTTTTAAAAATATAAAAAATATATTTTTAGCCTTTAAAAGGCCAATAAGACATTGTGTTGTGTTATGTTACTCTAAGCATTTTCTGCAACTGTTCACCTCTCTAAGGTTTTGAGATTTAAAAGCAGTTTTGTTTTTTTACATGTAAAGCCCACCAAGGCTATGATACACACCCACAACATAGGAGATTATAATAAACTTCATATCTTTGGAATTTAATGGTAATTTAGTTTTGAACATGAGATTATATATAATCCATGATCTTTTCTTATCAGGACTAGGACTTTATGTTCAAAAGAAGTTTGAGCTCCCTCTGATGACCCATTGTGGTACACTCTGTTAAATATCCACACCTTTCTAGGCTTTTAAATATAAATATAAAAGAAAAAAAATCAGTTAGGATCAGTTAAATTCGATATCTTTTATTTAATGTGACCAAGTGTTAACAATGAAGGATATTACCGATTTGTCTTTTTTTCAAGGGTTTAAATTTAAATTTTCTTAAGTTCTTACATAAAGTTTTGTTGCTTTGTAGCATTACATGTAGTCGTTGTTAAGATGTTGTTAATATTTTTTTGCCTTCACATCATCATTTAGTTTCACCTCTTGCCATTACAATATTTTTCTCTTTGCACAATTCAGCCGCCATTGCAAGGAAAAGGCTAGAGCATGTTGATATTATCCTTTCAACAATGTTTGGTTTTGATTAAAATTATCAAATAGCGAATGGAGATTTACGTCATGTTGCCGCGTTCAACGCTCCTTAATAACAACCTTTTCGATAATGCTAGAATGCAATTATCCCCACACAAGGTGATGTGCTTGCATTTTACATTCCAATTTCAAAGTTTAACTGTGTGACATATTTTTCTCCAAATAGTATGATAATCAATTTTAGGTCATAAGAATTTGCTTTTGTATGTGAAAAGTTTGTGAAATGAGGTTGTTATAGTATTTTGTATGATTCAAGACTATCACGTTTTTTTTATGTATATATCACACTCCCAAATTATATGTCATTTCTTTTATTCATATTTTTTATATTTTGCATTATAGAGATAGAATGACAATAAAAGTAATAGATATGAGAGATGATATGATTAAAAAATGTTATTGTTTGCAAAAACTCCTGAGGTAAATAATGACTTATTATTTTCTGCTAAGATAGCTTCTGACATTAATCACTAGTTATTTTTCCCCTTTCATTTTTACCACTTGTAATTTAATTTTAAACTTTAGAATGAAGTGCTATCACTATATTATCATAATGAGACATTTGACAAGTTTGCACAATAGTGATTAAAAAGCAATTATAGTGTTCCAACAATACAATAATAAGAATAGTCATAAAAAATCATCATGATGAACATAACATTCAAAATCAACAGTACAATGCAAGCATAAACATAACAAAGCTTTTTTCAATGCTAGGTCACTAGACCTATTTAATCCCTAACCATAAAAACAAAGAGCTTCCATGTTCTTCACTACTCCATCTTCCTGCAAGACCACTTGTTGATGATTAGGTTGAAGATGAACTTCGAAACCTCCAGCAATGAGAAGTATCCCCATTGCATGGCACACCAGAATCTAAAGGTGTAACTAGTGCATTGTAGCGTACAATATCAGGCTGATAAACTTGCAAATCCACAGATGCCAGTTCAATCTATTATCCTTTTACACAATTTCAACCATCTCAAATATTGTCACACCAAAGTTCCAAGACAAGGAGCAGAATGCCACAATAACAGCTCTGCCATACTTGTCAAGATATCCGATTAAGGTCCAGAGAAAACCAACACAAACATAAAAATGCCAACTGTGACAAGTATGGCAGTATGCATCTTGGTTTCCGGATTGGAAAAATAAAGCAAGAAAACCGTAATGCCCAACTCAAAGATAGCAGAGCCAGAAAAGTAGCTTAGAACGAGTAGGGAATCACGATACACAGCCGACAAACTGTACAATAAGCCTATCCAACAAGACACCATCAAGGCAGCATTGAGATATGGCCGACGACCCTGATTCCGCAAAATTTGGCCCCAATACTGAGATGCCGAAAGTCGAATCTCGAATAGGTAGCTCGCCAGCCGAAAAAAGTTCGCTCTTTGGGCTTTTTTGTAGTCCGACTTGATGGATTTATAAAAACTTCATCTATATCCATAGGGTCCACGATCCTGCGAAACCAAAAAGGTTGAGCGGAGGGAAGATGGTGCTGTTGTTTCTGTTAAAAAACAAGGAAATTGTGGTAAGTTTTCAAATATATAAATTTGACTGTGAGTTATGTTTGGAGTGAGGGTTTTTTTTTAGTAAATTTTTATGTTGAGAATACTTGTTTCTTAAAAAAAAATTGTTACAATCTTTCCAGAAAGATGTTGGGCTTACATGGTTGTGGATGTCATTGAAGGCATCAACCATAAACTGTGTCGGCCACCACCCTTAGATCTCTCTGCTCAGGAGCTGGTAGATGGCGAACCACCCTTGGTGTCTGGTAGGATCGAACCGCTGTCTAACGTGGGAAACATTATTTACACCCCAGAACCACTGTTATATCCATTAAACAATGAGGCAGTCTTGTGTCTAGGACATGTTTTTTAGGCCACTTCTGAGATGGTTGAGTAGATTAATCTCGATCCAAAGAGTTTAACGGAGAAAAATACTAAGACAATTTTCGATTTTCTTCATGTGGCTCAACCGTGCAGCTCGACCGGGAGCACATGTCTTACAAGATATGTTCATAGCTTTCGCTTAACAATGGAATGATTTTCTTTGAATGTTTTAGGTTAGTTCTATTCTATTCCATACTACACATTATCGATTGTCAAAATAATTATAGAATTCTTGTTTGGCTGCAGATGTGAGACCCTTTGGACATGTTAAGGTCATGGATTATATTTTTCAAGTATTGAAGATTAATTGTTCACCAAAAAAGGCTCCCGAAATCGCATGAAGGTATGTCAAGATTGTCTCAAATAGTTAGAGTATATAATGTACACTTGTAGAATCAAGTAGTTACTTAGTATATAATACCCCTATGCTATATAAAAGGTTTGTGATGCTCTCTAATAACCATGGGATAGAGAAATATGTTTACGAACATTTGTGTGGAAGAAAATGAACCTTGTGAAATGTTGGGGATTTGAGTGGTGAAAGTACACACATGGGAAGTAATATGTGAAAATACCAAGTGAAACGAGAAAAAAATTCATTTTTGGGTTGTTGACCCACGAGAAGACACTCCACCCTGCATACATTTTCTTTATTTTATTTCTCGGAATCAAATGGCTTTTTGTATCTTTTCCAACTGCTTTTTTTTTGCTTTTCTTTTTTACGATACAAACTTGTTTTACTAAAAATTCTCATTCTTTGTGTATATGCATGTCATGTGCTACTTTTGGATGATTGAGTATTATGCCTTTTTCCTAGTATGTACACAGAAAAGGTTGGTCTTGATGTTGTAGAAGTAGAGCATTTGATGACTGGTCTTGATTGGCAAGACGTTGTTGAAGGATAGCAATGCTTCAATAACTGGCTTAAAGTGAATGGTTCAAGGAAGGTTGGCCATTGTTTATGTTATCAAGATGCATAATTCTCTATCTTAAATATTCCCTGTCATCTACCATATTTACTTAATATTGATATTTGTTTGCTGATTTTTTTAGGCTTTATCATCATGCATTAGTTACCGAAGATTTTTCTAGCACATTTTGATTTTTTTCGACCAATAATGCTACTGCTTCTTATGCATTAATTGGTGTTTATTCTTCCAACCCCCATTTTCTATGTGTGATAGATGATGATAATCCATGTAAAATGTTCTCAGGCTTTACTGATTTTTCACTCTTAGGATGCTTTATAGATCTACTTGGTGACACTCCCTTTTAACTAATTTATATAACTACTGGATTTTCCTTTTATTAAATTTTTCGTTGTGATTCAATCTTTTATGTGCTTTCTTTTTATATGATTTTCAGGGAACAAGTGATCCATATGTGGTCATTTGGAGGGATTCACAGTCTGCTAAAGCAATATCAAATGGGGGGTAAGCTCTCTTATTAATCTGTTGGACTTCAACATGTCAAATGGGGTGATTTATTTTTTGAAACTTAATATATGTCTCTATTATTTTAATTTCTTTTTGGAGTTATTTTGTGTATCTTAGTCTAATTTCTAATTTGTCTTGGGTTGAGGAAATGTATATAGTAATTTTCTTTTTTCATTTTGGGGAGTGACACGGGGCAAATCATATCGTCCGAGGAGCTTTATCTCTTGATTTGTTTCATCCTATGATACACAAGAGCTTTATCTCTTGACACGGGGCAAAGCATATCATTGTCATTTACTATCACTACCCTCATACCACCATTATCATCACCATGAGATAACATCTACCTCCATTTATTATCTTCACCAGGTTACGCTCACCAACATTTTAACTGCCACCACCACCATAATCATCAACATCGTCAAGTCATGTAACATCCACCACCACCATTAACATGCTCTACCATGGTCGCCACCCTCTACTACTACTACACAATTGCAGTACTATACAAATGGGTTGTAATGTTGGTTGAAAATGTCCTACAACGATAATGAATACCATGGATTTGTAAAGTTGACAAACCACTTTTTTTGGGGTCATAGGAAATCTGATTCTTTAATTAAGGGCATCCAAAAGGTCCCAATGGCAAAGTACACATGGCTCTCAATACAAACGATTAACCATTGGTTGTTGGGAATGGAGTTCCAATGTGATTTGCTACCCAAACTCGTGACACATTCTAACATTGCAATGAACATACAGTCTAGAACTGTAATCTATCTAGGAAAACCCAGGATGGGACATTACAGTGGAGGTGATGTGAACAAAGAAAGCCTCGTTATCTCCGCACTTGGTCAGGGGCTTGTACCGCTGGAAAGAGACTCGAAGGAGCCTGTCGTTCAGTAAAGAGGATGGTTCCAAGGGATTGGGGTAGGGGTGTACAAGACCCGACCCTACCCGCCAACTCGTCTCGGCCCAAGCCTTTAGGGCCGAGTTCAACTCGGTCCGATCATTAAAAGAGACCGGGTTCAGGTTGATTATTGAGTTGTTCAACTTTGGGTAGGGTCGAGTTCGGGTTGGCACTCGGGTCACCCGGGCCGTCCTACATTTATATTTTATAAAATTTTAATTTGTTATAATGATCAAAATGTGATAGATGATGCTCAAATTTATCTTACCATGTGGATGAAATGAAAATGTTTAACATCTACCTTATAAATTAAATAAACGTTGGTCAAAAGATAGACACTTTCATGCTCTAACAAGAGAAAATAATGCATGTGTACTATGCACATATGAGACAAGTGAAGAGAGATCAAACAAAGTGAGTGACGCGTGCATATAGATCAAACAAAATGCAAACCTCTCAAGTACAATAGATTATGCAAGAATTAGATCCTTTCAAATTCCTCGGGCCAACCCGGTCTCGTCCCACATAGGCTCGTCCTAAATTGGACCCGCATATTGTCGGGTTACTTCGGGTCTAGGGACGGATTAAGGTTTATGAATTGACCTGGTCAATATTTAGGGACGTGTTAGGGTTAACCAAAACTCGTCTCAACCCGTCCCTCGTACACCCCTAGATTGGGGTGGAGCTGTTGCCTAGTTTCTTTGCATAAAGCCTAGTTGATGTAGGCACACCAGTTCATGTGCTGCAGCGTTACCCAGTCTTGGGGTCCAATTGAAATGACAAGCTTCAAAGCTCCTAGCCATACTTCATATATCATGGACCACGCTTTTAATTCCTCCCATGCTGTGTTCACCTCTACACGCTTTCACCAGCTTTAAGTTATCAGCATCAAAAATAACTATACTCCACTGCAATCTCCTAGCCATGGTTACCGCGTCTCTCATCACCAGGGCTTCACCAACCAGGGGCGTGGGAGCTGGGGTTGTACAAGCAGAGCCTATGGAGACTCTTCCGTTTACGTCGCGAGCAATCCCTGCAATAGAGTTGAACGAGAGGTTCCTACTCCCAAACAACATCGGTGTTAACCTTCCAAGTGTCTTCAGGTGGAGCTGACCACTTGCACGCTCTTCGACTCAAATTCCTGTGACAGCATTTTTTCTCAAATTGAGAAGAGGAGAAAAAGTGCAAAAATCACACCCTCTATCTCTCTCTCACCAACGGTAGATGACAACCAAACAAGGGTGGATCATGAATCTCTCTTCTATCTCTCTCCCTTGCATCTCTCTCTTCTATCTCTCCACAAACAAACATAGTGTAAAACTAATAAATAAATAAATATGTTTTTGTATATATTGAGCGTGGTGGGCTAATAGGTGGGTCGAGCCCAATCAGAAACAAGTATTATCGAGCCCAATAGTTATTGAGTATTATCAAGTGTCGACCAAAATTTTGAAAAATAATAAATAAAAATTGAAAAGAGTTGCGTCAGTTTAACGCTTCGAAACACAAACTTGAAGAATATAAAACCCTAGCTAGTTAGCGTTGTCTCCTTCACTCTCATTCTCCAAACCGAACCAGTATCCATGGTATGCTCTCTCTCTCTCTCTCTCTCTGTTGGTTACTGTTTCAGAGTGAGTTTCTCTTGTTGTTACTGATTCCATTTGATTCGATTACCACCAGGCTCTTCCGAATCAGCAAACCGTTGATTACCCTAATTTCAAGCTCGTCATCGTCGGTGACGGTGGCACAGGTTAGCTTCTTCACCTTTCTCTCAATCTTTCTCTCCTTCCAAATGCGATCTAGGGTTTGATTTTAATCTTTTTTCTGCGTTGAATATTTGCAGGAAAAACAACCTTCGTGAAGAGGCATCTCACCGGTGAATTCGAGAAGAAATATGAACGTATGTATGATTTGTTCAATTGCGATTAACGATGTGCATCTGTATCTTCGTTCTTGATTAGCTGATTTGTTGTTTTGGAACAGCTACCATTGGTGTGGAGGTTCACCCTTTGGATTTCTTCACAAACTGTGGTAAGATCCGATTCTACTGCTGGGATACTGCTGGACAAGAGAAGTTTGGGGGTCTCAGAGATGGTTACTAGTGAGTCATCTTCTTTGCCCATATACTATGAGAAACCCTAATTCTTGCATGATTAAATCTAGGGCTTAGATTAAGATTTGAGGGGTTCTTCTGTTTGCTAGTTGTGAGTTTTCACCCATGCATTTCTTTTGATGAATTATGGGTTTGGTGCTCATCAGTTATCTGTTCCTATTTTTGGATACCTATATTCTATGATGACTTGAGACAATGAGGTTTCAAGTTCCTTTGCCATGTTTCTGTGTGGACACATAATTTGATTCTCAACATCTTTTACTTGCCTTTATATTTCATCTCTGGACTCATAGTTTAGTATGAAGATTTTTTCATTATCTTTTGCTTTGCCATAACCAGTTTGGAGATCTTCGTTCATGGGGAACACTGGATGATTTTTAATAGGAATTCTAGCACATGTGAACTGCAATGAAGTGTATTTAAGTAATTGCATTGGAAATGTTTGTGTAGTCTTTTCTTATGCTGGGACTAGGATACTAATCACTCACTCACTCACTTTTGTTTATACATCTGTTCACTTCCTGTTTAATGCTTCTAACACTATCATTTTCTGCAGTATCCATGGGCAATGTGCCATTATTATGTTTGATGTTACTGCCCGGCTGACATACAAGAATGTCCCTACCTGGCACCGTGATCTTTGCAGGTTTGTATGTGGTACCTTTTGAACTGTTTTTCTCTAATTATTCTGCGCTAAGTTGTTTATACTAAATTAGAGTCATTCTCTTCACTACTGCTTTTCAGGGTCTGTGAAAACATCCCAATTGTTCTCTGTGGGAACAAGGTTGATGTGAAGAACAGGCAGGTCAAGGCAAAGCAGGTTACTTTCCATCGGAAGAAGAACTTGCAGTACTATGAGATCTCAGCTAAGAGTAACTATAACTTTGAGAAGCCTTTCCTGTACCTTGCCAGGAAACTTGCAGGGTAGGTATTTGGTACCGCTAGTTTCTACTTTCTACATTAGCAGAGCACTTTGAACTTCATATGCTTATTAATTGATGTTTTGCTATTCTTGTCTATTCTGCAGCGATCCCAACTTGCAC
Organism: Lotus japonicus; assembly: GCF_012489685.1. Lineage (NCBI taxonomy): Eukaryota > Viridiplantae > Streptophyta > Magnoliopsida > Fabales > Fabaceae > Lotus > Lotus japonicus. The sequence continues at coordinate 86,969,436 of NC_080041.1, read as the reverse complement.
TTTGTCGAATCTCCCGCATTGGCTCCACCTGAAGTTCAAATTGATTTAGCTGCACAACAACAGTAAGATATCTGCTATAAATTTGGTTAATGTTGTCTCTAACAATGATGTTCCTGATTAAAAATTAGCCTTGCTTTTTTAACTTGGTGTCTTGTCAAAGTCACTTGTCATAAAAATCATGGATTTAGTGTTGGTTGAGTACTGTATTATCTTAGTTTCTTCATAGTATGGCATGTGAACTGAGGGGCATGAGACTGTAAATGTGACTTGGGGCGTATTGGGAATATGCTGTTTTAAATTGGTCTTAGACAGTGAAATCTAATTCACCTGACATCCTCCTTCTCCTCCTCCAACTGAAACATCCAAACAGAAGAATTAGCATCCCCCTGCTCTTCCTCTCCATTCTTTCCCTTTTCATTCCTTACCCACATTTGGTGATGTTTGAAATGAATGAAGTCTGTGAATCTGTTAATTTTTTTTCATTGATGTCTCAACGTATTACTCCTCTCATTTTACTGTAATTGTTCCTTTGTAATTTCTTCTAATTCATGTAATGTTGCTTTTTCAGGCATGAGGCTGAGCTTGCTCAAGCTGCTAGTCAGCCCCTTCCTGATGATGATGACGATGCATTTGATTAAAGCAGGTGCGACTGGATTGTCATCTGAGGTTCTGGGTATTGGCTATGCTACATTATGTATTTGGTGTTTAATTTGACATTTTTCGATGTGGATTTGAGGATGTGAAATCAATCATTTTGGAGGTGTTTTGCATTATTTGAAAACCTCAATTGAATTGAAAGCCGTATCGATATTTTGCCATGGGCATTGTTTAGTGTGTAGTTGCAACTCATCTTTCGTTCTTAGCAGGGTGTGTTTGGTTGTTTCATTATGTTCTGGGTTGTGAACTGTGTTTGTTGAATAGTTGGGGTATGAAGGCTGTGCCAAGTCCGATCCTTTTGAGAGTTTATCTTTACTAGTTTAAATATTTCAATCGTATTTGAACATCAGTTTAATGAAATCTTTGTAGAGCGAGTGGTTAATATTTTTAAGTATCACAGTTTCCCATTGTTGAAATTAGTTTTTTGGTCTTCTCACGATTAACACTTGTGAGATCTTATAATGGATTTTATAACTCGGTTTTACATAATTCTCTAAAATCACATTCTTTTATAAATGAACTCCTGATATAAATTTTCAAATTATAGTTTTTGATAATCAACTGTCAGTTAAGCTCATACGGTGATATATTTAATGGATTGATATCATCAACTGTTAGGATTTGAAAATGAAGTCTTCATAGCCTGGAATGTAACTCATCTTTAAAGGTATCTAATCTATCGAATATTGAGACTTGCCATCTTGACTTACCGACTCTTGCCATCTTGTGTTGATGACCCATTGCTTTTTGGTGGTGTAACAAATGCACCCTGTTTGCCTGTTTAGATATGTCATAACTTTTTGGTGGTGGAACATATGCACCCTATGTTTGCTTGTGCATCTCCTTCATACACAACATTTGAGCTAGTTTCCCCCCAATGCTTGATTTTTTGCTTTGAGGCAACACCTATTATGTTTGACAAGTTAGTTGATTCACCACTGCTTTGACTCCAAGATCCGTTATCTAACCATTGACCTAATTATCGACACGCGAAACAGCCAATCCTAGCCTTGGGGTGCCGCTCTCCCCATAGTAGGCCTTGACTTGTGCAAGTGCATCCCGTTCACAAAATCTAACTATGCTCCACACACACAAAAAAGTTGTGCATGAATAATAAGATGTGAACTTGCAAATATGGTGTCCTTTCTCAGCATCCATAGAGGGTGTACAAGGCGGGCACGAACACAAATATTAGCCCACGAGGTGGGTGATAGGTAACTACTAGTCGTGCTTGCCTCACTGTTGTCCCTACTACCGTTAAGAATTTATAAAAGAAAAATTATGGTGACAAGTTTCATGATTTTGAAAACAATGCTACTTGCAAGAATTACCAGTAGGTAGTCCAAATAACAATCCCAATTATTACTTTTTAATTTCCCCACTTATGTCTACATACCCACGCAAGCAAAGAAATTGCCAGATTGAAGTTATTAGTACTCTCTCCGTTCTTATATAACTAACACTATTTCTAACTGAATTTTGTTCATAATTATCTGTCACTCTACAAAGTTCAAGAGAGCATTAATTATACTTTACCAATTGTACCCTTCATTTATTGATGGTAGGAAAACTGAAAAGTTAGAATTAATAAGAGAGATAAATGATATAATAGGAAGTTAGATTGAAATTTTAATAAAATAAAAACATTGTTATTTCTTAATACTTGTGCAACAACCTTAAAGTATTAGTTATTTAGGAACGGAGTTATTTAGGAACGGAGGGAGTATTTTTTTAAGGGATTAGTTTTCATACCTTTAACAAGTTTTAAAAGATCATTACTAGAACAATTGAATAATATATACCACCGATAAGTGCTAAATTCACCATGTTTTCTATCATTTTTTAGGCACTTGTCTATTGTAATTATGAGAAATTTCTTACAATTTAACTCTCTTTAATTGGAGTACGTAGAAATGTGATATTTAAGTTAGAATGTGTTGATACATGAATCCAATCTCAATTTGTGTTGTAGGGATGAAGATCTAAGGAAATAAGCTAAGATTTGGTGAAGAATGAAGGTTTTGAAGCTTGCTGGAAAAAAATGTACTTAGCACCTTTTCAACAGAGAAAGAAATCATGATTGCTGCCATTTTCGTGCCTAGAGCCCAAAGACAGTGAAAAGTCCTTCAGCATGAAGAAACAAGATGCTAAGCACCCTGTCCAAATCTGCAACATTGTAAAATCGAATTCAGCCACAAAAACATGGCATCACGAATAAGAGAGAAGAAAACTCGAAGAAAGAAGGAGGAATAGAGAGATTGAGAGCTTTGTTACCTTCTGTCGAGCTGGGAATACGACAACGGCACGAATCATCCATTTCTTCTCTTCAACTCTTATAAGCTTAAAAGCTTCCATGGAAATGGATAACTAAACCATTTTTGTGTTGGGATTGAATGCAATCTTTTGACTTCTATGTATTCAACTTGATTCTCATATATGAATTTATGTTTTATGTGATGATTTCAATTGGTTATCTTGCTCTTAATGCTAGTTTTAGATTCATCAACTAGAACTTGATCTCTGATTTGATTTCTTAGTGGAAACTTTGTTCTTGAATCTGAAATAGGTAAACTCATCTCTTGCATTTAAGTTCTAGGAATAGAATTAGTTCATGAGTCAAAGAATACATAAGTTTAATGCTACTTACCTTCTAATTTATTCAAGGAATTGATGGTTGGAAAGTGATTCAATGATCTTTGTCATTAGGGAACTATGATGAAGTTAAAAAATGGTGTTATAAAATCAATCATAAGTCATGATTTGTATGTGAAATCATAGAATACGGCGGAGTTTATTGATGAACCCCGATTTCAACCGTTTTCTCAACTTGTTTACATTCCTTTTTTACTATCGTTTATTTTGCTTTTCTATGTTGATCGATAATCAAAACAACCCTCAATCAACTATTAATCCATTATTCAAGTAATTCAACTAGAGAACGGCGTTGTATTTTCAATCCTCTGAGGACGATGAACCCTTTACTACAGTTGAATCTTGAAGAAAATATGATTGGTAAAAGTGTCTTTCAACAACCACCAAAGCCATTAAATAATAATGTTACAATAAATATTAAAAATATATGAAATTTCTTAGACGTAAAGTTTAAATTAAATAAATACGAAAGTAGAAAAAATTAGAATGATGAGATTGAAATATTAAATCGAAAAATTAGACCGATGTAAGAGCATCTACATCCATCATACTCACTAAAATATCTACACTTCATTTTTTACAATTTCCCATAAGCCACATCCATCTACAATATTTTACTAACTTTTTACTTCAACCCAACAACTTTTAAAAGTTTCTATAGTGGATCCCACCATCAATTTCACATTTATATATTTTATTATTTATATCCATTATAATTAATTATATTTGCAACTTAAATATGATGTAGGTAGATGCTCTTAATGGTAGGTGCTTGTAATAAATACAAGCTCACTTTTCAAGTCTAGTGTGGAGTATCTATTCCCACATACTCATCTTTGCCATGTTGGAATTGAATATGTACTCCAACGGTAATAGATACTCATATGAGTATGTATTAACATTAGATACTACCATTGGAGATGCTCTAAGTATTTTTATTGGGATATGTAGTGAACTGCATCTTTAGAATAAATAGCTCAATTTAAATCATGAAATTTGATTTCGACTTCCCATCTTCCAAAGTAAGTCTTTATCAAATTCACTAAATCAGTTTGATACACATGGAATGTAATCTTGCTTTTTAATTGTTCAAGGACATTAAACCCAAAAAAAAAATGTGCACTTCATTGAAGGTGTTATATCCCTTTGGGTTCATGCCTATCTATTACCGAAATTGTATCACGACCTGAGATTAAATGAATATGCGTATTTTGTAAATATACTTCAGTTCAATTGCTATTTCTCTCAATACCTGAAATTTCAATAACAAAAATCATTGTTTGCATGGCTTCTTGTTCTGTTATATTCCCAGTTTATTAGTAAAGAGCTTTTACTCTTCGCACACCTTTGAAACAAGTAAAAAAAAAATGCATAATGATAATTGTTGTGACTAGAAATAGAAGGTTTCGTTATTCTAAAGATATACAGAACATGAACTCAAATAAATTACAAACTCAACTTACGAGCCAAATATTGGTACTAAATCAAAAAACAAAAATTGTAACCCATGTGCACTTGACAGCCAACTCAGATAGGTGCCCTTGACAACCAGCTGAGATAAATAACATGTTTGAATACACTTTCAATCCTCAAAATCCCTAAACGTGAAGGAAAAAAAACATTGGGTTTCCAGACACCCTGAACAAACACGAGCAAATCTGTATGAATTAGGACAAGATAATCTCATGCACTAAGCGCTAAATTTCTTAGTAAATAGATGACAGCAATTATATCAACTTAGGATAATACTATCAACATTCTCATAACACGAGTAAATCTCTTTTTTTACGCTAGCAGCTGCATTTGTATGCAAATGTTGTATATTTTAAATACCTTTTTGGCATTATATAGCAGGTCCAAAGATGATATAGCAGCATGGTTAAATTTGTTTGACAATGACGAGGATTTTTTGCGCCTTATTACATGACAAGGCATTACACTATGATTAATGTACCCGGCCTACCTTGTAGGAAAAGGTCTTTGTTTATGTTTTTGTTATTGTCGTCATTGTTATATAATGTCAATTGAAGGGTTAGCACTGATGTTTGAACTGTAAATACTAAATAGAGAGCCATGATTCATATTAAGAAAACAAGTCAGACTTTATATGTGAAATGCAGGTAAACAAATTCAGTATGCATCTAAGTTACTTGTTCGTATCATCTTATGATACCTTTCCAATAGCCTTTTGATATATGCAAGTCAAAGCTTAATTAGCTGCAGTAATAAAAAGAGTCTTAAGAGTATAAACAGAAAAAAAAATCTGCGTAACAAGAATAACTAACCTAGATGAATTTTAGAATATATTTACAAGTACAGGGTTTTATTCATCAATATCGAGGCTACAAGCTAAAGTTTAAAAAAAAAATCTGATAGCAAAAAGTTACTTACCAGGAAAGCAATGGCATCTAATTAGACAGTGGTGAACTCTACAAGCATCATTATTAATTGGAGAGAAAAACAGAATGAACTCAGCCTCAATGAAAAAATAAATTAACAAAATAATGCGGTGTCAGAATCCAAATCAATAGAAAAAAGACAAACTGAGAATCTTTGATAATGGAATAAAAAAGTGAAGTCAGACATTTTGAGCATCTGAAGAGATATCTACATGCACAGAAACTGCTCAAGCGAGAAAAATGAAAAGCAGATATTTGGAGACACAAGTGCATGCTTATTTGTGTTTCTTAAACAATAATTAGATGCGGTAAATTTTCAACATAAAATCCAAAACTGATCCTACAAGTGTTAAACAATTTTCATCCAGTACCTGCCAACAATATCGTGAGGCCACGAAGGGGGCTTGCTTCAGAAGCATGTACACCTTTTCCTGTGGACCGGAACACATGGCAGCAAAAGAAAATTCAAAAAAACTCAACCTTAATTTCAAAATAATTTACCATAGCAAGACATAGGTATAATAACACTTACTCACGCAACCTATCTAACATACAATTGCCTTAACTATTTACAAGAGCTACCCTAACCTTTTTCTAAATTGTACATAGATAAAAAAAAAAAGTTACCATAAATTAAAGACATATTAGTCAATAATGATAAGAAGTCATAGAAACAAATGCACATTCACCAAAATATACAACAAAAAAGAAAAAAACATAACAAGAGAGGTCACAGAGATGCGAAAACAGAGGGCTGTGGAGGGTAGAATACAGTCAGTAATACACCACACAAACAAACATTAAAAAAAATGGAAGAACGGGATAGAAGAGAGACAACCAAACCAATGGATAATGGATTGGGAAATGAAGACCGATGTTTGAAAAATTGGACCGGACTTGTCGACTCCATTGGACAACCAGTGAACTAGTCAGGTCAAAAATTCAGATGGCAAAGAAATTAGTAGAGAACCGGTCAACCTAGTCTAAAAACGGTTGAAACCAATTAAAAACAACGCTAAAGAACAGGATTGTAGTCTTTTTAAATTTTTCAAAATCTATATTCAATACAAAACAATTCTCAAGAAATAGAAAGAACAAATATATAATATTTCTGTAAAAGTGAGCACCATTTAACCTATTATTATTTCTTTTTCTTACAAAATACAATAAGGCCTATTTATATTAATTTAAAGATTTATATATCTTGATATTTTTAAATTCACGTTGGTTAGTCAATTGAAATATTATGATATTAAAAACATATATTTAATTATTAACAGATAACTGTGGCCGAACAAAAAAACTCTAAATCAATGCCTTCTCCGATTCAAACACCGGTCTAATTTTTAAAACATTCGTGAAGATGATGCATTTCACGAACAAAGGAGAGTGGGAGACTTAGGGTAAAAACCCTAAGAGGAGTGGGTGCACTATAGAAATGACCAAAGAACCCTTAAGAACTATGTGGGTCACACAAAAATGGGGACGGAGTATGGTTTTTACCCATCAAACAAAGTAACAGTGATTTAGAGTCGCACTGTACAGCCCTTAAATCACTTGGAGATCACCTGACACCATGTGGCAGCACAATTAACAACCCTAATAACACTGTTACATCCTAGCATAACTTGCTTTTCAACTTACATGATAAAGTGTTATAGTCACACGAAGATAATTGACACAGCATGCAAACTAGTGAAATAAACAGCAGTTATCTGATCATATGTACTAAAGAGGATCTTCCATGTAAGTGCTGTGTCCGCAGATTTAAAAAAGCTCATGTTCTGACATGACATGACGAGAGTTCAAAGCAGACCTGAAACAAACTATATTATTAGGAAACAGAGCAAACAGTAGTCAGAAATTTCTTATCTCTGCAAGAAAATCATTGGTAGATGTCACCAATTAATTTGCGGAGAGAAAAGAGGCAAACCTAGCCATTGTATTTAGCCATTGGAAGCAAGGCAAGCAAGCCTCCTACCCTGGCCCTGGAAAATTATGTTGATTCATCAATAACAATCAAACGGTGGAAAAGCTCATGCTACAATTAGACAGCTAATAAAACTTTGCCAAATTAAACAATATCTTAGTTTTAATCGTAGTTTTGTGAAGTAGGTGTCAAAGTCATAATCATCAAGTTGTTAATCATTGCTGGGAAATTAAATGATAAACATAAGCAGTATAAATAAATTAAAGAGACAAGCAGACGAATCTCTCATAGCTATGAATCACTGGGGGTATGCAAGCTAAACTTTAAATATTGAAAAGGACATAAAAACATAAATTAACACTACAAGTCCTAATAAACTAAAAGAAGACAAATAAACAAAGTGCCATATAACTTGATCAGTTCATAATAACTGTAGCATCATAGTTTCCATAATACAGAATGAATAACATAGGATGACTCAGAAGAATATCTTCTCTAGCACAAAACCAAATAATGCTGTACATAAATTTTTTAAACAATTGTACGACAACCTATCCTGTCTAAACATTTAGAAATGCTGACTAGATACTAATTTCTTTATCCCCATCAAATGCTCATCATTTGAAATATTGAGTGAAATACGAAGATTAGTCAATAATCCTTCTTGTTCCCAACTTAAAGGACCAGAAGTATACATTGCCTCTAACGTACTGTAATAAGCATGCAACTCTAACCTATGAATTCTTTCGGGTACAACCTCTTTCGGAGAATCGGTGCATCCTTTGTCCCCATCCACATTTCCAACATCTACAGATTCCGCATCACTACAAAGTTCATCTTCATACTGGGAAGGACCTGCTAATGTATCACTGAAAAATTTATTTGAACTACAACTTGTCACACTACAACTGCCAACTGAACTCAGACCACCACAAGAGTAATCTGGTTCTTCAATTCTTTCAAAAAGAGTGTCCTCCCTAATTTCATAATATTGTTTGATATTATGAGTAAAGGAAGAATGCAAGTATTTTTCACCCATATTATTTTGTGGGTAAGCAATAGCATCTACCTTTTCCAGCAATGGGGCTGTGGTTGGTGCTCTGATTCTGTCACACTCACCCATATTGACAACAAGCCTCCTTTTCCTGGGATAATCCTCAGCAAGAGAGGAGCCATAAGGGAACACTCTCTTCACTGTTGGGGTTAGATGAGGCTCCAGGAGATCACTGGCATCTGATCCTGGTAAACAAGAATTTCTAGCTTGTTGCACTTCAGGCATCACCGTATAGTTGTTTGAAATCAAATTCCGCCTAGTCTTCCCTGCTGCAGATTCACCTAGGGCCTGTGAAAAGCACCAGAAAATATAAGGACACGGAGTGGAAACAAATTTCAGAGTAATCATGGCAAATAAAAACTTTCTCCATTTAGAAGCAATTAGCAATATCAATAATAACATGTAAAACGATATAAATGGGTTGGAATTCGGTTATAATCTAACAAACACTACACAAATGCCAAAACTTTAACAATACTTGATAAAAGGAATAAAATAAAAATAAGATAATAATCAACGATTGACACTTATAAAAGAAAGTCGAAATTTACCACTGGGTTAAGGATCCCTTGGGTCCATTGATCATCTTGCCAAAATTGGCGTATCCTCATGTCAACTTTGTGCACCTTAAACTCCTTGCAAGACAACCACAACCTAACCAAGTAAAAGTCTTGGCCTATGGACTTCAAAACAGTAGCAGCTCTCCATGAACCAGCATCATAAACCTCCGCAAAATCATTAGATTTCCAGCTCCCAGTGCCTTGAATAAGAGGGGGGCATGGTCTGATGGCCTTCCTTTGAACCCTATCAACACTGGCCTCCTCACTTGTCATGCTAGAACAGTCATACTGGATACTGTAAGTGCGCCCATTACCAGAAATAATTCGAGCACAACGCCATTCCACAGGAAGCCCTTCGTTTTTGCCTAGGATCTCCACCTTACTTCCCTTCTTGAATCTCATTGTGACTACTTCAAATCAATTCAAACTCCAACCTGTGACATTCATGAACATTATTAGTCCCCACGAAACAAAATCTCACAATTATTAACATTCGGTACACATATAGGGTTACAGATTTATTGTTTGTTTTCACAACTTCAAGAAATCCTTCCAGTACAATTGTAAACTATAACCCTAGAAGCTAAAAAACAATCATCACTCAAATCAACATGTGTTAATGGAATGAAAATTTACAAGAGAACAATTTACTAACCAAAAACAATAATTTATTGGAGCGGAAAACTCAACGGAAATTGGCTACTGAATGTAAATAGCTACAAATACTGAATTTCTTTGCCCCAAATACAAATGAAACTAGGGTTATTCGAAAGGTGATTCAAAATCCAGAACGGGTACAATACACAGAAAGGCAAACGAATCAAAATAAGCATAGAATCAGGAACTAGAAAGCGATAAAACGAAATCGAAATCGAAATTCAAACACGTCGCGAATTGAAGAAATTGGAAAACGTAAATCGCAAAAGATAGCATCAAACAGAACAGATGAAGAAGATGAACACTGACCTTTTCGACGGTGATCAACGATTGCAGAATCGCAGCGAGTCTCTTTGCCTCGTTTTAAAGGAACGAGGGTTTCCGAGACTCGGTGATCAACCACAAGCAACCTAGCGATGAGGGTTTCCGAGACTCGATGAACAACAACAAGAGAAGAGTGAAAAGAGAAATCCGAATTTTTGGTTTGCGGGTGAAGAAAACAATTTGAAGGGGAAATAAATATAAATATAAATATAATTAGAAGAAGTGCGGCGTTGGTGAACAGCTACATGGGCGATGGGCCTATTGCACCCTTGGTGCCAAAGTAATAGGTTATAAGCCCATCCCAATCAATTTTTGAAATAAAAATATTTTAAAATCAAAAAATATGTTTCTTGACCAAAAAATTAAGAGGTTGAAATATATTTATCTTTTATTTGAATTTCCGTTGCACGGTGGTTAAGTCTCTTTTCCTCTCATAGCTAATCTGACCTATTGTATTAGGACTGTATTATACATTGATAGTATAAACTTATGTAATACATTATAAATTTATTGATTGTTTGGTGATAATCGTATATTGTATAATTTATCCATCAATCAACTCATATATAATAAAATGATGAATTATTTAATTCATTATATAGATGATGAATAATGTCGAATATGATGATGACATATAAGCTATTTTAAATTGTTTAATCAACTACCACAACCACCACCACCACCGTTGTTGTCGTCATTACCATTGTTGGTGTTGTCATTGCCACCATCACCACAACTAATTACATCACTGCCTCACAATCCCCTCCACCACCACCACCAGTCTACTGCCACCACCATTACGACCACAACTACCACCCAACACCCTGCCATCATCAATGTCATCTCTATCACCATCATCCACCACCGTCCACAAAATATATGATTGCACTAATTTAAATTATATGATAATATCACGTCTAGTACAATACAACATACCAAATAAGCCCTTAATATGGTTGAGGTAATATATTTCCGATGGACTCCTGGAACTTCCATTAGTCTTGGCTTCATGCGTGTAATGTTTGAGATGGATTGTCAGGTTCTATTCAATGGTTGGCATAGGTTAGGCGTCGGTGCATCCTAGTTTGCTTCTATTATGCGAGATTGACGAATTTTAGTGTTCTTTCTTTTATTAAAATATTGTTGAATTAAAAAAATATGATGTCCTCTGGATTCTTTAAAAACAACAATCTCCTCTAAATAGGAAGATAAATGATTAGATAAAAAAATTAGTAAAGCGGAAGATAAACACTTATCGTATTCAATATTTGATATAATTTTATCAAATATGATGAGATAATGTTATAATTTTTTCAATATTTGAAAATAATGAGATAATGTTAATTTTTTTATGTGTAGTTAGAATTTCATTAAAAAATTGATACGAAATGTCTAAATGGATACAAGAGTGTAAATTAATAGAAACATCAACGAACCAAGCAAAGTCCGGATGAGAAGTAGAAAACCTAGCAAAAGAATAAGCTATGGCATTAAATTTTCTATAGACATGGGAAAAATAATAAATACATGTAAAGCATGAGCTAATGCACTTGAGAGTTATAATTCGCTCTCTCATTGAAGGCATTCTTCACATATTGGCAATCATATTTAACCACCAAGCTCCTAAAATTTCTGCTTGAAGCTAGTTGCATGCCTTGTCTGATGCAAATTGCTTCCGCAAATTTTGGTCCGTGATGAATATCTTCTTTAGAGATCGCTTCTGAAACCACTTCTCCCTCTTGATCACGAATGACCACCTCTTCGCCCCAACTAGACGAAGTTTGTGCTACATTAGAGTTTAGTTTTAGAAAACCAACAAGCCGAACTTTCTAGTGTTGCGATACATCTGGAGAACCTTGCGCCTCAATAGCAGCCCCTTCTACAAATTGAACTTGACGGCTCACTTGATATTAATGCATCTCCCTCACAACCTTATCAACGATAATATCAGCCTCATACTATTGTCTTTCAAAACAAAGACGGGTTCAAGCATGCCATATATGATATAACAAGTAGAACAAACCAGCTCATCGATTTATGTTGGGGATTTCAAAATCATTCCAGTAATCCATTGGGTAAAACTATACTATGATAAGGACTCCCATATGACACTCAAGACTAATATAAACCATATCCTCGTACTCAAGAAGCAATGATGATCAACCGTTTTTTCCAACCTATCATACCTCAGACACCATAAAGGATAGTCAACTCTTCTATTACATAATCTATTCCTTGTTGATACAACACCTTTCAGAAGGCGCCATAAAAATGAGCTTGTCAAAGAAGGACCTGTATCTCTTCCTTATCAGTAAAATCATTTTTCATGTGTGATTGAGGAACCTGCAACATAGAATCAATGCCTCCAAGGTTCAGCAACGAAATACGAAGAATTTTACCAACTCCAAAGGGGAGAAAAAAACCTATGCACCAATTCATGGTCCCAGCGCATATAGCCTCTATTAATTAATAAGACCAGAAACACGAGAAACACCACTTGTTATAAGGTTTAGGAGACAACATTTTGAAACCACGTTGATGCGGTGATCAATTGTCTTCCCAAATACGAACATCACAACCATTACCAATCTCTTAAAATAAGACACCTTGTTTTGTGAAAATTGTGAAATAATAAAAAAGTATGCATATAAATATTAGTTACAAAATTATTATATATTTTTTTACAAAATCAATTGTCTTTATTGACAGTTGTGCTGGAGATGCTTGCTTGCTTGCTGTGATCTCGGTTGGCTTCTTATTATGTCTAGTTTTTCTTTTTATCTATTTCTCTGTTTGATGTTTTTTGTAGGATCCGAGTTTCGGCTCTATGAATCGTGGGTTTTGTTCTGGGTTTTTAGTTCGCTCATCTTGATTGAGTCTTGATCTATTCTTGCAGGGTAGATGTTGGGTTGTTTAGAGATTTTTGGGAGGTTTTGTGGTGTTTGGGAGGTTGTTGTAGGGCTGATATGTTTTACGAGCTTTCGGTTGCCTTGGTTACGGTACCCATGTTGAGAGGAGATGTTTCTCAAATATTATATTTATATATATATATATATATATTTCATTTCGAAAAAAAAACAATTGAAAATCTAAACTTTAACCCTACTACCCCTAACTACCACTCACCAATACACAAAGAAATCGAGGGCAGGGACAGTTCAGTAACTTCACGCATAATGGAAGAAGCTAGGCTCGGCTCCTTTACAAACCTTCCCTTTATATAAGCCTTAGCTGCTTCTACAGACAACTCTGTTGCAAACTTTCAGTGGCTATCGACTCAGGTAAGAGCTCTAGGGTTCTTCTTCTTCACCTCTTCTTCTCACTCCTTGCAATTCCTGCACACTCTGTGTTTTCTTCAAATTCTCCATTATCGATGTAACCGAAGCTCAACACTGATCTTTCTAGAACCCTTATCCTCTGTGGTTTTTCCGAGAATCTAGCTAGGGTTTAACCTTTTGCTGCTTAATTTGATTCCTCTTTTTTTGCAATATTCACGATGCCTGTTCCGTGTTCGTTGGTTTGTGTTACGCGCTCGATTTATCAATTTCGCTTTTGATTTTGAGTTTGTATTCAATGTTCACTTGCCGATCTGGTTTTTTGATTTTGTGTGAAATTTTCGCTAATTAGTTTTTCAAAAGCACTGTTTCTTAAGGAATCTTCTGGGTTTACTTGAACATTGTCTGTGTATATTGGAATCTGGAAGAAAACTAGGTTGTGTGGTAGCACACTGATAGTAGTGTGCCAGGGTAATCCCTAGCCTTATTACTGCTTCAGCTTTGGCTGTGGATACTGTTCAGTATGATGATTCCTCTGAAGTCGAAACAGGTCAAGATGAATGTCTATTTGAGTCCATGAAAGATGTTCCTCTATTCCATTTTTTCTGGTTTATATGCGAGTAAATGTCCAGTGTATCAATTTTTTTGGGAGTGGGGTTAGTTTTAAGTGTGGGATGGATTTGGGGTTTATAATTTAGCCCGGGTATATTGATTCCCTGTTATTGCTGGGTTTTTTGGTCTTTGAGTTCAAGTCTCGCCCTTGTGCGGAACTAGGTTAAGTGAGCCTTGGTTTTTGGTAACTAAGTAAAACACGGGGATTGAGCAGCACTCATCCTGGGTGAGTCAGTATTGGGTCTTCAAGTTCGTATTTGGTGGCCAATTAAACGTGGCCGGCACAGATATATATGAGAACAATGCCATAATTAGATAAGTGACAGTATTCTAATATGTCTACAATGGCTTTCTATCTATTAAGATATCAACTCTCTCTCTAAAAGTTAAGATTTGTGTTTTCTTGTTTTATACTAACTATGTGTATTCTATTGTAGCCTTTCATGTCCTATGATTCTAAAATCTGCTGTATTGCTGTGTTCATGTCTTATTGTATCCATGTTCTATGTTATACCTGTGGTTTCTAATTAATGCTTTTGACGTGAAATTAGAATTGAATTGATGTTTGTTCTCGTGTTGATGCATTGCTAGTTTGGTAGTTCAAATCAAGTAACAGTTGGTGTTTGTTTAACCTCTTGTTATTTAGGTCAATGGTTCTGCTGTTTTAAATTTTGATAAATTTAAGACAAAGCCAATGACGAAGAAGAAGAATTCCCTGGTGTTTATGGACGTGTCCATTGATGGGGATCCTGTAGAAAGGATGGTTTTTGAGGTAATTTGTTCTTCATATTTATTTTTATTTTTATGCTGCAATTTTTGCAATATTCAACCTAATGAGTGATCATGTTGTGACAGCTTTTCTATGATATTGCTCCCAAGACTGCAGAAAACTTCCGTGCATTATGTACAGGTATTTTAAATTTCATTCGCATGAGAAATTTCTTCAATTCAACTATTGCTTATTTGACTATTCCCTTTTCTTTCAGAAGTTGCATTTCCTACCATTACAATTACACTTATCCACCAACCAAACATGTTTTTAGACATGTTGATGCGCTTTGCTTGCATGAAAATATTATTTATGCTTTCGGTTTAAATTGGATCATTTGCTTAATATTGGCTACCAAATCAGTGCGGTGCTTATTCTTCCCTCTTTGTGTGTAATTTTCATTCTGTTTTCAGGAGAAAGAGGTGCCAGTCCAAGTACTGGAAAATCACTGCACTACAAGGGTTCTTTCTTCCATCACATAACGAAAGGCTTCGTTGTGAAGGTATGCTGTTTTATTTGTTCTTATAGTTAGGTTGCTCTAGGGGAGTTCTATATATATCTTCTCATTGTCGTTGAACATGGCTTAGTAGTGGTCCCTGTTACCCTTGTTTATGCTGTAGGATACACAGGGCTGATGGTCACGTCTGCTTTTCTTGTGATATAGTTTTAAGGTTGTACTTACTAAGTTGTTCATCGTAATAACTCTAATATGCTTCATGATGCCCCAGCCTACTCTATATGCATTTTCGTTGTATTCTTATGGATATTAACTGGTGGTTTTTCTTTTACAGGGTGGTGATTTTGTCAATCGAAATGGTTAGTATTTTATTGATACATTGCATTTCATTATGAGTTACCTGTCCATTTTTTGAAGGTTGCAGTTTGATACAATATATGTAGTCACTTTCTTTATGTTTTTATTATTTGATCATTCAGTTGTCCGAGTTGCCAGCCTTGTTCCATTTGCATGTTTCCTTTGACAATGGTAATTTCTTTTCTGAGTCAATTAGGAACATCATTAACACAGTTCCTTAACTTGAGCACAGATTGGCTTGTTACTGAGTGGGGGTATAAAGGCTATTTGCTTTGTAATTTATTGCTATTATGTTTTTGAATATGTCATCCCTTGTAATCTGGTTTTTGATCGAGCACAATGGTGTAGTGTGATTCATATAGCCGACCTCACTTAGTGGGATAAAGTTTTTGTTGTTGTTTTTGAATATGTAAATTTGCATATTCATTGGATTATTGTGTTCCTTATATTTTAGTCTTGAAAGCATTGTAGTTGATTAAATTCTGTGTCTATTTGGTGTTTCATAACTCTTAAATATTTCCTTGACTTCTGGTATTTTATTCAAGGTTTAAGTGTTTTTTGGTAATTTTAATTGCTGTATTGAGCTGTTGGTTTCCCTTCCTTTCCTTTCTTGATTTTCCTGTAATCCCTGCATCACATTTTCCTGTGTTTTTCAGGGACTGGTGGAGAAAGCATATATGGTTCGAAGTTTCCAGGTTAGAATGCAACAACCCCTAGGCTCATTCTGTGCAGCATGGTTTGTTGTGCTGAGTTGTGTCAAAATTGACGTTTATATTTGTGATTTATTTTAGATGAGTCCCCTAGGCTAAAGCATGATTCCTCTGGCCTTTTGTCGATGGCAATTGCTGACCGTGACACTCTTGGTTCTCATTTTATCATCACTCTGAAAGCTGATCATCATCTTGATAGGTTTGTGTGTATCTTGTATATTCTTGGTGTTTACTTCTTATTCCAATATTCTATTTTGTTTGTGGGGGTGAGGTGAAGGTAATTGGCCTGATTGTATAGTTATGGGGCAATCTTGCAGGAAGCATGTAGTCTTTGGGAAACTTGTGCAGGGTCATAATGTATTGAAGAAAATTGAAGATGTGGGTGATGAAGAAGGGCATCCAACTGTAACTGTTAAAATTATTTATTGTGGTGAATATAATGAGGGTGAGACTTACTTCACCTATTTTGGATAATATGCAGTTTTACTTCTAACATTGTTTTTTTCTGATTATTTTTCCTCTTCCGATCAACATGCTTTGTTATGGACCAACACTTCATATTTTATTATATTTAACTCTAGATTTGAACTTTTATATTTGTAGATGGAAAGAAAGTAAATAAATCAAAAATAGGGAAGGATGGATCTTCTGAAGCCAACAGCCATGAAATGCGGAGGAAGGGAAAGCACAAAAAATCTTCAAAAGACAGAAGGAGAAAGAGAAGATACCACTCATCTGACTCTGGGAGTTCTTCAGATTCAGACTTTGAATCCTCAGAAACTGATAGTGATTCCGAGTCAGATATGTCCTCATCTGACATAAGTTCCTCTAGTGATGACAGGCGCAAGAAGAGAAAGAGATCTAAGAAAGATAAACATAGACGTGGGAAAAGAAGAGATAAGCGCCGCGACAAAAAACGAAGGAGACGGGATAAAAAATTGAAGCGTAGATCAAGAAGGTACTCAAAACATTATATGGTTAAACTTTCAGCTATTATTTATCAACACAATATTGAAGAACCAGTAGTAGATTCTTTTTCAGTGTCTCTGTACCTTCCCATGTAAATGATGTTCTCATTCTTGTCAGTCAGAAAAATTCAGTGGTTGAAACTATGTCCATTTGATCCTGATTTTAACCGTCTTCTCCCTATCCACTGGCGTTCATGGGCGTTGGTTTTTTTTTTTGATACATCGGAAGATGACGTTGGTTTTATTAATAAAAAGAGCATCTTAATTTGTGGTGTTTTTTAGAAAATATTACATTATTGTGAGTGTGCATATTTTGACCCATGTAACAAGTCATACTTATTATAAACATCGTTCAAGGGCTGAACTGAATATGTTGTATATTTAGGGAATCGGGCAGTGATTCAGCTAGTGAGAGTGACAGTGACAGTAGCTCAGATGGTGAAGGTCTAGATGCTCAACAGAAAGAGCTGAAGCGGAAAGATCATTCTCAGAAAAAAGGTAACTTTTGACACCATAAATCTCTTTTGTGACATCTATTTATCTTCAGTTAGGCAGAATCTTGAAATGTCTTGCAAGAGTTTTGTTATTTTTGTTTTCAGTTTAGCTCTTCGGGTAATGCGTATAGTGTTGTGTTTTTCACTACTATTTCTTCCATATTTTGTAGTGGCTGAAATAAAGCCTCCCTTAGTGTTGGAGAAAGGTGTACCTACCATCCATCATAAGGAGGCGGAAGTCAGTATGCTAGAGAATGATGAAAAAATCGTGAAGGAAAATGGAGAGCGGCGCAGCAATGGCATTGGAGCTGGCTACAGATCTGACAGAAGTGAAGAGAGGCAGCCTGACGTGATGGATGATCATCCGGGCAAATCTAGGTCTACTTTCCTCTCTTGTCACACCTCAGTTACTTCTTATGCTTACCATTTCTTCCAGATCTGGTATTTTATTGAAAGTTAATGAGCAGGAGTCGAAGCAGGAGTCCTAAGCGAGCCATGAGTAAGAGTATGAGTATTAGTCCTAGGAGGAGTAAAAGCAAGAGCCCAAGTGTCACACCAAAAAGAAGATTGAACAAAGCACCAGGTGCTGGTAGAAGCCCTCCTCCATCAAGGAACATCAGCAGGAGTCCCGCTAGAAGCATCAGCAGGAGTCCCAGCCGAAGCATCAGCAGAAGCCCAGTAAGGGGCGGGAAGGGGAAAAGTATTAGTAGAAGCCCTGTGAGAACTCGTTCTCGTAGAAGTGTCAGTGCGAGTCCTGTAAGGTCCCTTTCTCGAAGCCGCCGGAGCAGGAGTTCTCCCAGAGCATCATCTCGAAAAACAATCAGCAGAAGCCCTGTAAGAGTCTCAAGGAAGAGTGTAAGCCGCAGTCCTGTGAGATCAAATGCAAGAAGCTTAAGCAGAAGCTCTGGCAGGGTCCCCTCTAAGAGAAGCATTAGCCGTAGTCCAGTTAGATCACCTGAAAGAACCTTAAGCAGAAGCACTGGTAGGGTCCTCTCAAAGAGAAGCATCAGCCGTAGTCCAGTTAGATCACCTGCAAGAAGCTTAAGCAGAAGCACTGGTAGGGTCCCCTCAAAGAGAAGCATTAGCCGTAGTCCAGTTAGATCACCAGCAAGAAGCATTAGCAGAAGTCCTGTCAGAGCACCAAGTAGAAGCATTAGCAGAAGTCCTGTCAGAGCACCAAGTAGAGGCAATCGTCGTAGTTATTCTAGGAGTCCTAGCCCTGTTCGTAGAGCAAGGACGCCTCGTCGGAGGAGTTTGTCGAGGAGTGTTTCACCTGATGCTTCACCAAAGCGAATCAGAAGGGGAAGAGGTTTCAGCGAACGATACTCGTATGCAAGAAGGTATCGAACCCCTTCTCGGTCTCCTGTGAGGTCATACCGGTTCAATGGAAGATATGACCGTGATAGGTAATGTCGTGTGAAGTTTCTAGTTAGTCATCCTGCTCTGCTATTTAGATATTCTATTTACACATTTTCTGTCTTCAGATATTCTAGTTACAGAAGGTTTTCCCCTAGGCGTCACAGGAGCCCACCGCCACGTGGAAGAACTCCGCCAAGGTTTTGCTCTAGCTACTTATAACATTTGCTTTTCATAAATTGCAGTATTGTATTTGATGCATAACTTATGAGTTGATTTATTGAGACTATTTATGCCCATTGTTGGTTCCTGGTGCATTGTGTCTATATGCAGGTACCGAAGCAGGAGGAGCAGGACACCATCTGTGTCACCAAGCCCACGGTACCGAGCTCGACGATATAGTCGGTCCCGTAGCCCAGTTCGCAGTCCTTCCCCAGTTCGTCGCTCTCCTCGTGTGGAGAAGCGTGCGTCATACTCCCGGAGCAGGAGTCCATCAAAATCCAGGTCTTCTGTGGAATCACAATCTCCACGTAAAGCAAGTAGAGACAGGTCAGGATCATCATCCAGGAGCCCCGATGGAAAGAAAGGCCTGGTATCCTATGGCGATGGTTCTCCCTACTCAGGTCAGAGGTGAAATTGTTGTCCAGAGGGTACTTCAATTTGGTGAAATACTGTTGTTACCTTCAATGAGCTCGAGGCTTTCAATTTTTGAACATCACCTGCGACTTTGGTTGCATGCTGGAATCCGTGAATGTCACTTCTATGGACTGAGATGGCTTGTTGAACAATTCTAGGACTAGAATAAGCTATAGGCGGTACTTATGAACATTTGGCACAGCCTTAGTTGTGGAGTTATTGCAGTTATTGCGGTATTTGTTGGAGTTGGAGACTTTTGGATGTTGTTGCTTAGTTGTCTGTTAAGCATGAGTTGAGTTTATAAATTTTTGGTTCGTGTCAGTAGATTTGTTCCATACTACCCAGCTTACAGATGATGGTTACTACTTTTAATTAGGATAATCAGTTTATTATGGTATTTTCGATATTGCTATTCTTCTTTACTTGATTTAGGTTTTCCATAAAAGTGCCTTGTTTACACCGTTAACATTGATCACTTATTTCCCCTTAAAAGTGCCTTGCAACATGCTGATTCCCAATAGCCGGAAAATGAATCTTTAGAGTCGTTTTTGTTTTTCGAATAGAAAGTATTTTAAAAATTCTTCGAAAATAAAACAATCATGTAATCCTTTGATCATTGATCACTTATTTCCCCTTAATCACGTCCCAACCAGCGGAAGGGACAAAGATGGGCAAAATATGCCTGAACACACACATAAAACAAATATCTTAAGATGTGGAGCATTCTCCAATGCTAATAAAACATTGAAACTATCTACAGACATTTTCCTTCTTGGAACCTATTTGTTGTTTACCTCATAAGCAAGGATGTGAAGTTTATGTAAGCTTCCTAAACCACAACTTTTCTGGTTGAAACTGATCAAAAGCATAGAAAAAATGTCGGCGTCTCGTATTTTTGACACCATGAATGAATGTCTGACCTTGATACAATCGGATTCCCCTGAAGCTCAGGAGAAAGGTCTTCAAACTCTGGCTGCAATAACCAAGGTCAGTCCTCAAAACAGAACCTGGGTTGCTCAAACAGAAGGAGTAATCCCAACATTAGCTACACTGACAAATGCTTCCTCCCCCATTCTCCAAACCCTTTCCTTGTTGATCCTCTTTAACCTTTCCCTCAATCCTGATCTAAAGCAATCCCTAGCAGACATGGACACAATTCACTACCTAAACTCCCTTATTACCTCATCAACTTCTCATGATTCCTGCAAATTAGCCTCCTCATTGGTTTGCAGCTTGGCCAT
Organism: Lotus japonicus; assembly: GCF_012489685.1. Classification (NCBI taxonomy): domain Eukaryota; kingdom Viridiplantae; phylum Streptophyta; class Magnoliopsida; order Fabales; family Fabaceae; genus Lotus; species Lotus japonicus. The sequence continues at coordinate 86,948,328 of NC_080041.1, read as the reverse complement.
GCTTGATAAAAACAAGGCCAAATTTGGGGTAGCGGGCACTGTTCAGTTGGTGGTGATGGCTATTAAGAAAATTGAAAGCTCTGTTGACTCTGAATCTGATATCCATCACCTTTTGAGTTCTTTGGCTGAGCTTGTTCTGTTCCACGGGAACTGCACTTTGGCTGTGAGAGCCGGGGCAGTTCCAGTGCTCCTTCAACTAGTTCAGGGAGCTGATAATGAGGACTTGGTTGGGACGTCTCTCACTGTTCTTGGTCTCCTTACAAGGTTTGATGAAGGGTTGAATGCACTGAAGAAAACTAATCAGATAATTGGTTCAATGTTAAGTGTGTTGAAAGGGAGGTCCTTGTTGAGTAAGGAAGGTGCAGCTGATATCCTTCTTCGCCTTTTTGATGACAGTGAAGAATGTGTTGCAGAGGCTCTGATGTTACCTGAATTCTCAACTGTTATAGCTAATCTTTCTGTGAGGGGCTCGGCGAGGGTTCGGGACAAGGCTGATTTGCTAATGAAGAAGATTGCAAAGGTGAGCTTAGATGCTAACATGGAAGCTAGCTCCTTGTACGTTTAGCTATGATAATCAAGTCGATTAGTTGAATGAATGATGTCCTTCTTCAGAGTTGTTTACTTACACCCATTCTATAGAGAATAAGAATAATTTTCTTGTTTCAATCTTACATGACCAAAATTTGTTGTTACATTTGGTTTCATGTATTGTGTATACATGAGGCTATAACACATGGGGTAAAATAAAGTTTGAAATCAATTTTGAGAGAAAGTGTTTCTTAGAGTGTGTTTGGTTAAACTTTGAAAGTGGTTTGAATATGGTTAGTATACTTTTCCATGCACATTTGTTTAAAACACCAAATTTGTTCTATTAAGAAAAAAAAAACTTTCACATTTTTTCCAATGTCTACGCTAGAGTTTTGATTTATTCACGCCGAACTTTTGTTCCATCTCATTTTCACTTCTTTTATCTTCTTACATATCTCTTCTTTTCCTATCACATCAATCATGTTATCTTTCATTCCTCTCTCTTTTCTTCATATTTTCACTACGTGGAAATGTTTTTAAAGTGAGAATTAAACTTTATTTTTAATTTAGATATCTGAGTAATGATTATGTGTTGGGAACTCGAAGAAAAAAAAAGAAGATAAATAACCAACTCACAAATTTAATGTGGTTTAACACATTGCCTAAATCCATGAGCTAAGCAAAATATTTTATTACTCAATTGCAATTTTTTACGAAAATAAAACACTTTCAATGCAATTGAAGGATAAAATTACAAACCTCACAATAACACACAACTACCCAAACCCAATACTCTCAAAGGACTAGCCGACTAGTGTTGGTGTGGTAAAACTTAAAAGAAACTTTACCTATTTATAATAAATTTCCGTTTTTACTTCTTCACACCACTTAATGTAGACTTAATTAGATGTATACCCATTTCCGTGACACTTTCTTCTTGAGGCGCTAGTGTTGTAGTCCTTTTGTTTTTCTTTTAGCAGCTGTATACCAAAAAAAAAATGAATACCCATTTTCTCTACTTCTTTTTTTCCTACCAATCGTCCATTTCTCTTGGTTTTTCTTCATAACCTTACCACCACTCAATTCTAAAATTACCCTTTTAAAATTAAAAACATTGAAATTACTCTTTAATAATAATAATAAAATTGATATCACAACCGTTCTCTAATCTATACTTATTTTAGAACGGACAATAAAATTAATATGGTACGTTAAGTTAGATTAAACTGTGGTACCTAAAATGAGTTGGTTCAATAATAAAGACTTATGTACCTGTTAAAATTTTGATTTTGTTCTATCATAGTAATGCAACGTTCCATTCTTAAGGACGTGAGATTTACGAGTTGTGTTTTATGTTCTTTGTTCATCTATCAATCATGACGATTTTACGCACATCTCCATCATCATCATCGTTATTCGTTTCCACCCGTCATCTATTTTTCATTAAAAAATGAATTTCATGAGATAAAGGTAATTGAGAAGTAAAGTAAAATTTAAAGATGTAGTATTTATCTTGAATAACATGATATTAATTTATTCAATTATGTGGGCACCACTCCAAAAAATTTCAAGGTAACAGAATTTGCCAAAATTATAATACAAAATACAACAAATGATAGTTAATCATCTTATTTCCCATGATTTAATTTCCATCAAATACTATTGTTAATTTTAAAGAAGAGATTAATTTCTTACACTTTGCATTAGACTATTTTTAAAATGCCCAATATTCTACAGGAAAGCAGCAGCATCCCGTGATAACAATTTAGAACAGTTTTTCAACCTAAGCACACTGAAAAAAGCAAGCTTAATTAGTTTAATATAAAATATTCATTATCACAGCAGTTTCAATCTTCTGAAACCTTAAAATAGTGTTTGAACTTGTGTAGTCATGGCATACGTACAGAATACATCAACGTGATAATATATAGTTAATTTTAAATTTCTTGAGATGCCCGACACACAGCATTTTAAAATATAATTAGCTTTCAGAGGGTTCCAGGACAGTGATTATATTTTAATAATATTAATTACACGACCAAGATATTGGGTTTAAAAAAATGATGCATTGTGAAGATGGCAAGCATATATTCCTTGCTTTACGCTCTATGCGACTCACTCAAAATAAATTTGGATTTCTTTGGTATTACTCTACCAACTTGATGATTCTCTGTTTACTGATTGTACGCAAGAGTTGACTATATAAAAAAGGTATACAAAGTTATATAAGTTAAGATTCTAATTTCTTTTCAAAACTCAGTAATATAGATTAGTAAAAACTGGAATGAAATTTGCTGCACATTATCGAAATATATGAAGTTAATGCGATGGTTCTAATACGCTAGGCTTGTAGTACTTGATGACTACATTAACTCTAAAATCAAATGTGAATTGGACTAAAAATTTTCATTTGTACAAATTTACTTTAGGTAATAATCATAATTTAAATGGTTTAATAATATTTTAACATGTGTCTTAGATATTGGAATATAGGAATACTTCTTAGATTAGTGGTTGAAATTTTTGTTTGACGTCAGAATGGTTAGAATTGTTCCGTATGTAACCAAAAAAAGAAAGAATGGTTAGAATTGAAACAAAGATAAAAATGTAAAAATGTAATATATCATTTTTTGAATTCTCTCATCACTTCTCTCTCCAAATCCTCTCACCATGCTCTTGTTCCCTTTCTTCACGAGGAAGACTTTGCAAGCCTCACAAAATTCATCTCATTTCCCTTATTGTTGGACGAACCACCACCACCAACGAGTCAAAGGCCACCACCGTGGAAGGGAGGGAGGACTCAACGAACACCATTCTCCTTCCATTTTTTCGGTGAAGCTTCTTATGGATGATGTTATTCAGATCCTAGAAGGAGGTGAGCGACCAAGAAACCACAAACGACGCACTTCCATTTAAATATGAAAATTTGCCGGTGAGCAACTCCAACATGTAAATGGAGTTTGCGACCATCTCGTATAGTTTTAAGGAAAACGAACACCACCACCGCTCTCCTGGCCACGAGAGGAAGATGATTCACTACTTAATTTATGCTTTGGGGAGAGAGTTGCCGCATCTTCGCCATGAACCACCGTGATCTAATGATAGAAGGAAGCGATCATGAGGAAGAAAAAGTGAAAGTGACGAGAGGAAAAGGAAGAGAGATGCTTCTAAGGCGCTAAGGAAAGTAAAAGTGGACGTTTTTTTTTTTTTGAGTTTTCACGAAGGAAAGTGGAGATCTATGGTGGTGGTGATGTCTCAACCATGGTGATGGTGTTCATGAGGAAAAAGAAAAAGTGAAAAAGACACCACCGGTGAGATCATGGAAGTGAAGAAAGAAAATTACCAAATAGATATCGAGAACAGCGATGATGACAAAAAAAAGTGACTATCCTATCTTAAAAAAAACAAGCATTTTCAAATTTATTACTACATGAGATAGATTATGAATAGGGGTACAAAGGTCAAAAAAAGGTTGAAATGTAAGAGTGCTGGGGTTTGTAGTTTTTGTTGTGTTCTGCTGTCATCTGTTTTGGGTGCTTGCTAAGTGTGAAGAGAGGAATAACAAAACAAAAAGAGCAGAGGGAAAGTCGTGGGAACGAACCAACAAGGCAAATCAAGAAGAAAAGGGAAAAGCCCATATACTTTTCTCACCTGGTTCAGCTTAAGGTTGGTGCAAAGAACAAAACTTCACTCACTTTTTGTTTCCATTTCTTCCTCACCCTTCAATATTTACCTTTTTCAATTTTCTTTTTCATGTAAGATTCTAGTATATATATTATATAAAAAGGAAAATAGAGCAGCAAGTTCCCATCACTGAGTATGAATGACATCATTCCAGGAGTGAATGTCAACTTCATTCTGTTTTCTTTTTGAAAATGGAAGATAGCAAATGTCAAAATAAGAAAAAGAGGTTTTTTTTTATGACAGCCAAAATATTCTTCTTATTGTCTTAGGTGAAGTGCTTTACTAGCTATACTCAATTTTCACAAGCATATATTCTCCAATCTTATTCTGTTTCTGTAATGCAGAGTAAAATACTTACCTTGGCTCCTTCTCTGCTATTTTTGGTGTGGCTCATTTTTATTGTGAATTCTTTCTCATAAAGGGATTACATTTTTGTTTTCATGAAAAAGTTTATTTGTTTATTTATTTGAGTGCCCTTTCAATTTCTGTCAGTTTTCAAGGTTTGAAGCCGCGTAATGTGTAGGGAAGCTGAATCAGATTCATTGATGTTATTATTATTTTCATTGGCCACCTTTCCATTTGGCTATAAATAGAGATTGCTAATGCTGGTGTTCTTCATTGCAGAAGCTCATCATTAACATTGTGGTAGTGAACTGAGCCTGTTTGGTTTGAAAATATGAGCTACCACAACTCCTCAATGAGTTCTGGTTAGTTCTTTTGATCCAATGCCTTCTCCATTGCTGTACACAGTATAGTAATTAAGTACTCGTTTAGACGCAAAATTGCAAACCAAAGAACACTAATTGGAGCTTATTTAGTGCATTTTTAGTAGATAAGCTCCAATAAGCCTGTATCTAAATGGGCCCTAAGTCATCTAGGATTATGACATTTTTTTAAATGAACTTTATTCTGTCATGTTTCATCAGGTAGTGGAACTGCTAGAAGGATATTGGAGTTTGGAAGGACTCATGTGGTTAGACCTAAAGGGAAGCACCAGGCAACTATAGTTTGGTTACATGGCCTTGGTGATAATGGCTCTAGGTATGTTGTTAACATGAATAGTCTTGGTTTATAGATGAATACTCTCTATTTCTTTTTGGTAATCTTTCAATTTGAACCACAGTTATCCTCCACTGTGGTCAATCCTGTTCGAGTCGGGTAGGACCACTATGGGTGGCAAATATTTCTCTACCAAGCATTTAACGCAGTTGCATTAGAATTAGAATGCATCTGGAATTTATTTCAGGGAAAAGTTCTGTTTCTCTTTTTGAGCTGGTTGGCAAATGGAATTAAAGGTTATATAGTTTGAAACTCAATATACTCACAACAATAGACATCCGTGCATTTTCTCAGTGACTGTCCTTGTCAATGTGCATGGCTCAACAATTTGGAGTTGGTTAATTTAGTGGATACCTTCTCCTTATGCTTCAGAATATGTCTTTTGAAAGGGTGGGTTTGTTTTCTTCTAATAAATTTAAGGGAGTAAGGGAATGTCAATATCTTGTCCTCTTCTGGTGAAGTTTGTCTATTAAACAAACTCTTAAGCTCCATATCCTTTTTGGAAACTTCTTACATGTTGATTTGTTACTTTCAACCAAAAGAGTATTATTAATAATCATTTTATTTTAATCAAGGATTGGCTCTGAAATTTATATAAGCTAAATAATAGAAAGGGGACCTCTTCTTCACTAGCTATTTTATTCCCAAAACTCAGAAAAGGACACCTATAGTCCCTGTGCAAGTAAAAAGTCTTGGCTTTCATAATTTTGAAATTAGGTTGATTAGTGCATATATTTATAATGCAATTTAAGCTATTTATTAGTATTTATTGTGGTCCCAAAATTAAGTAGGGGGGATATACTATTGATGTGCCTTTCCTTGAAGAAGCTTCATAATAGTTTCAAATATCATCTTTAGTGGCCGAGCTCTAAGCCTATGAATAGTTTTGACATTTTTCTACTTTAGTCTTTTTGTTTATTTGGTTGATGAGTCCAAGATTAGCCTATGGTGTATTAAAATTTAAAATGGACTTTATTTTGTTTTGCAGCTGGTCCCAACTCTTGGACACTCTTCCTCTTCCAAATGTAAGAATAAGCATATACTTGACATTGGCATACAACCAGGGTTGTTAATGGCGGATAGCGTAGTGTAGCGGCAAGCCAAAAAAAGCTATTTCGAGCGCTATTGCGGCGCTATAGCGGCAAATAGCGCAAATACTGCTATTGCGCCGCTATAGCGCGCTATTAACAAGCCTGCATACAACACATCTGCAGTTACATTTGTATGCTAATTACAATATTTCAAAAGGATGCGCCCTTGTTAAGCAGATTGCACTTGTTTTGTTGAATTTGATGTTGCAGATTAAATGGATTTGCCCAACTGCTCCTACTCGGCCTCTAGCCTTATACGGTGGATTTTCTTGCACTGCTTGTAAGATTTAATGCTTTTAACACTCAACATTGTTCACTTTAAAACACCATTGCCTTTCACCATTTTCCTTTGAGTACAATTTTTTATTTACTGTATAATCAGTGTAAGACTATAATGCCTGCTCCATTTTAACTGCCAAAGAACAGTCTAATTTGATTGATGCATCTCTACAGGGTTTAATGTTGAGGAGATTTCAGCTGATGCTCTAAATGATTTGGAGGGTTTAGATGCTTCTGCAGCACACGTTGCCAATCTTTTATCAACAGAGCCTCCAAATAGTAGGTTTTCGATTATCCCTTAAGAAACTCATTGATGTGATCTAACATACTTTTCTTGGTTAAAGATGTGGTTAACTATATTAGCCAAGTCTATAATAAAAGTGCGGTAATTGAAACTGTGATAGCAGTTGCTAACACCACAAATATAGAATAAATCTCTCTATAAGCAGCTGCTAGTTTTTAATTGTAAGTTTTCGCAAACTTCCATATATGGCAGGGTACATGAATTGAGCTTTTGCCCTTGGTAATGTAGAGTGAAAGCAAAGAGTTTTCCAGCATTGGGGTCTGTCCAATGATATTGTCAACATGATTGAGATTGTTGAAGTATTCAACAAGTTAATGCTTTCTACATTATTTCAGAGACTCCATAATTCAATATTATTGTTCCATAGAGATTCACTCTATGATAAAGTTGCATAGCAAGTGTTATTGCTGTCAATACTGTATAATTACATGTATGTTTGTTTGGGGAAAAGAGAGAGAGAGCATTTTTCATGAGAAAAACAGCTTATGCTATTTTTTCACTGTTTCCTTGTCAGTAGAACAATAACCACTGCAAGAAGATGTTGCTTATATATAGCAGCAGGAAAGTATTCTCTTTTTACTTTATTTGTTACTTAGATGCAACAATATTTGATATGTTGGTATGGGAAGAAAGAAGTGCATGCTTACCAGTCAAAAAAGCCTATATGAGGCTTTGAAATAAGGAAATAACCTTATTATTTAATAAAGTGACTGAAGTTGACATGGAACCCTTAATATTAAATCTAAATAGCTTGTAAATTGACTTAAATGTTACTGTTCACCTTGCAGTCAAACTTGGTATTGGAGGCTTCAGCATGGGTGCTGCTACTGCACTTCACTCAGCAACATGCCATGTTTTGGGGCACTATGGGAATGGAAACATTTACCCTATCAACTTATGTGCAGTTGTTTCTTTAAGTGGCTGGCTTCCTTGTTCAAGGTTTGGTTTCTACCATTTGTAAATGAGTGAATAGATAAATACACTAAGAATAAGGCACATCCAGCAATAATTTCTTCCTTGTCTTTAAGCTATGCATTATATAAAACACTCAGAAGCTGCAAATTAGTGCAGGACCTTGAAAAGCCGGATTGAAGGATCCCGTGATGGCATAAGGCGTGCAGCCTCAATGCCCTTATTTCTCTGTCATGGAATAGGTATTCCTAAATTCTATCATTTTTCATTATAGCTTAACATTTAAATGGTTATTGTTGGGAATCTTTTCCTTTTCTAATATTTAGGATATAAAACAATGAGTGGTTCATTTGTCCGGAACAGTCTGTTACTCTGTTCCTCACTCTGAATCCCTTCCAAGAGATATCTGCACACTGCTTAAGTTTTTTGATATTAACATAACTTCTTAATACTTTCACAGGTCAATAATCTTTAGATCTGTAATAATATTTGTGCTTGATAATAATAACAGTTTCTGTGCACAAAGGTAAAAAGAAATGCTTTGGAGTGTTGAACAATTTTCACATGGATGGAATTATGTTAGTTTTTAATAATTTATCATGTGTTGCAATTACGGTCTATATTAACGTATTCTTTTAATGAGATGTCAAAATCTTCATTTGCTATGGCTTTTCAACACTTTCTGGTTTCTGTGAATGACTAGAACTTGTAATATAAGTTTACTCCCTTCTTTAAACATAACTTTGTATCAATTTATGTATCTTTTCACCCATCAACTAAAGCTTTTGGAATAGTTGGTTCATGTCATGACATCAAAATCTCGACAACCAAGTGGTCTCGTGTCCGATCTTTGTTGCCCCCATTATTCTAATTAAAAGCTGAGTTTTAGTACAAGGTAGGTTGACATGTGCATTGTCCACGCTTCAAGCCTAATGTGCTATTGCGTGAGAGGACATGTTAGAAATATAATATAAAACCATTCGCGAGTCTTCACCCAACCGGTTAAACTTTTGGGATAGTTGGTTAATGACAACAATAACCTTTGCTTGCCTTATCTGTTGTAGCTCAAACTCCATGGTTGGTATTTATCATGAAGTAGGGATTGGGAACAATACCTGATCATTGTGCTATATGTCTTGAAATGTTCTTGTAGGTGATGATGTGGTTGCATATGAACACGGAGAGAATTCTGCAAGGACCTTAAGCTTAGCTGGATTCCAGAATCTTACATTTAGGAGCTACAATGGGTATTCAACTTTGTTTGTTATGCAATTATGCAAATGTTATCATATTTGTGAATGACTTTAGTCTAATGAATGATGTTGCTGTGCAGGTTGGGTCACTATACAATCCCTGAAGAAACTGATGAAGTTTGCAGGTGGCTAACTGGACAATTGGGACTTGAGGGGTTCAGATTGAACTAGAGAAGTAATAAAAGCAGAATGGTCACAAATATAGAAGAAGCATACTTTTAGGCAATGAAAAAGAGGCGCTATAGAGTAGATAGTTGGTGTGGGGTATAATGGTAATGGTTATATGTATACTTATATAGCAGCTTCATTCTCTATCTTGTTGTGTTCTCATGGTACTAAATAAACCTTTTTGTTTCTTCCTCCAAGTTATTGCTCTGGATTTTGGAATGCTGTGTGGTTTGAGGACATGGATAAGTTCCTCTACCTCCAGCAAATTTTGTTTAATTATGTTGCTTTCCATATTCCTATCCTGTCTTCAAATCAAATTTTCATAAGCCAGGCGAGAATTGTTTAACTTGAATGGTTTGAACCTCAAGCCAAACATGTTGGTAGTTAGTTGTATTGAGAAAAAGAAAACAGAAAAGTGATAAATGGAATTTTAAGTTAAATAATTAGCTATATTGAAAATGAGAAACTAAAATAAAAGTCTAAGTATATTTTACACAAAGTTTACTTATAGTGATTTTGATCTACTTAGAAGTTAGAACATTGCAAAGACGATGTTGCAGGTGACACAGCCTGTGTAACAATGCCATGGTTTTTCAGCCCATTGTCCTTTTTTGGGCCCAAAGTATCTTAGGTTGTAAGGTGACCTGAAATTCCAAAATATGTTTCAGTCCAAGAAACATATTTTAATTGGGAATTCGTTTTCCTTGTTAAAATTCCAATTAGTTTTCTTTATTTTTAACCATGAGGTGTCAACTCACTCAAAATAGTTGTCTCTCCGAACAAATGACTTTCCAAATCAATTGTTTGCAGAGATATACATATTCTTGTTCAAAGAGTTTTTTGTTAGCCAATTATTGCAATTTAATTGGTTTAATTTTATCTGTTTACTACTGACATCCCTCACATTTGCACCTGGAGCTTCCAGCCTCAATCTTTTTTGAAATAAGAAAAACAACTTTTATATGGTGAAATTAGTCAGAGATTAAAAATAATAGAAACTTTAAAGCACATGAAAATTAGGGCAATGAATTTTCAGAAACTCCTCTATTAGCTTCTACATGAATACTGAAACACTCATTTTCTTTAGCATAAAAATCAAGATGGAAAGATTTGGGTAGTTTTTACAACATTTGAGAATTGAGAGTATTATCTGGAGCTTGGCCACTAAAGATATTTCAGTGATTTGGGTAGAAAACCGTGTAAAATCAAAGAAGATGGACATTTGGGGACTCTCAGCATATTATAAAAGATATTGGAGGTCTAAAAAGTAAAAGAAAAGAGAAAACTTTTATCATTTCTGATGGCGTCACTCACGTCTTTCTACTAACTCACGTGCATGCAACCATAAAAAACAAATTGTCAGTAAGACATGTATACATACATTTATTGCATTTGGTTATGTGTGTTACTAAGCAGACAAATTCTGAAACAGTTAATAATTAATATATGAAAAAAAACTATATAACACAAGAAAACTAATTTCTTAACTGCTTTACATGATATCACAATTCCGGAAATTAGACTTTTAATAAATGAAAACGGGTTGTTTATTTTATATATAAGTTACTCCATGTGGTTAACTTGGTGATATATATAAGAAGGTTAATTTAGTAAAGCCGGCCTTTCTTTTTTCTTTTAAAAGCAAAGAAACTTTTATTTAAATGATAAGACTTGATAACAAATTTAACAATTCGGAAAGCCATTAATTTGCAATTTTGAATTTGTTGAGTATGTTGGAAATGGAAATCATGCATACAATTTTTTTCTATATCGGAAAATTAATCATATATACTATTAATTTTACATACAAACTTTAAGCGACATATTTCTGAAATAACATTTAGGAGAGTATTTTAACTGTGACAAACGTTTGTGACGATTAAAAACCGACATGTTAAAAGTATGTAGCATGATTGTCTATGTCAGCCTATGAGAATTCATATATTAATAAAGGGTTGTGATTTACTCACACATGCATCACTCTTCATCCAATTTTCACCAACTTTATCCTCTTTTTGTCTTATCACATACTCATCATATCTGATGGTAATTAATTAGGAGAGGAAATCTCCACACTTGCGAAAACACGTACATAAGAAGCAATGAAATAAATAAATATCTTATAAGTTTAACGTTGTTCGGCACCAATCCACGATTGATGCAGATTCAGCAACATATTGTGATCAATTCAAAAAACCGAAGAACAGAACGAACCCAGAAGCTGAGGTGAATTTGGAAGAAGAGATAGAACCCTAAAACCAGAGGAAAAATGTAAAGAAGGTGAAAGAAGGTACATGGGGTTAGTTTATAATTACAATAAACTTAAAGGGTTGATTCAGAGTTTCAAGAAGTCTACAATATTATTAATAAATAATCCAAGTGTAATTTTCTTACTGGTACATGTCACTCCTGTATTTGACCCAAGAACTTTTTGCTTGTACCAGAGGAATTTCCCCTAATCACGATCTCAACAAAATATTTTACTACTGAACTACAAATTTGTTAGCAAACCCATTTAATGCTCAATTTAAGGACATAATTGTAAACTCTTAATCCCTCACAATCAAATTTAAGGACCGGATCCAACAGGTCTGGAACTGGTCCCAACGGGTGGATGACCGGATGAACCGGTCACCCCTTATAAAACCAAATCCCCCAACCTGGTGATGAAACCCTAGCCTCCATTCCCCACTTCCTCTGCTCTCACGCTCTCTTCTTTCTTCCATCTTCTTTTCATGTCTTCCTTCTGAACTTCTTCTTCTTCCTCTCTTCCTCTATTCGTCTCCTCCCTCTCATTCTCCCTTCCTCTTCCTTTTGCTTCCTCTATTTCGATTTCTTCCTCTGTTTTTCTTCTTTTTCTGCTCTTCTTCTTCCCTTATTCTTCTTCTTCCTCACCTCTCCTTCCCGGTTAGCAACCATAAAACCCCCTACCGGCACCAACCCCTCCAAAAGTCACAATCTGGACCGAGCCCTCCCCCAACGTCCTGAAGCACAAATTTTCACCAAATCAGAGTGAACAAGCACCTGGATCTGAGATATTTGATACATGCAAGGTTCTGAGGTATCGAAGCACCTGGATCTTCGTTTAATTTTTGCACCTCACTGAATCCCTCTCCTCTACCTTCCAGATTCTCTCCCTTTCAACCGGATCGGACAGCATGCTCAAGATGGAATTGTTTGATGTAAATATCAATATGCAGAGTGTAAAGTTTGAATTTTTATTGTAAAGTTTGAATTTTTTTTCTAATAAAAATGCTATTTTGTTGTTCTGTTCATCTTCCATTTTCTTTCATTCTGTTGCCTTTCCCTCTGAATTCAGTTGAAGCAAGTGAGAGAAAATATAAGTTTTTAATGCTAAGAAAACAAAAAGCAGAGTTCCACTGTTGCTAAGAAACCAAAACTGCTAAGTAGGCAAACTCCAATGCAGCCACAAAATAAGAAACGTTTCTTAGCAACTCCAGCTTGATTTAGAAACCAGCGTTGGAGTTGCTCTTATGTACTTCATTAATTATTCTTCACACTATTTGATATTGTGGGAGCACAATATATTTCACATTTCTCTCTCATCTCTTTATACTGCTAAGTTATGTAGTTTTAGTGATTTTTGATTGTGAATGAAACTTTTTTTTGGTTGAAAAAATGGTAGTGTGGAGAGAAAACACATTTGGATTACCGGTAGGGCGTAGTATAAACTCACTCATAGATAAGAGTCTCAACTCCCAGAAGATCTTTCTAAGGAGAGTTACCTTATCAACTGAGATATTACTAAACACGGGAAATTTAAACCCTCAATCTATGAAATGTGAGAGTTAAGCTCGGAACCTGTTACCAGATGTGCCATACTAAGTTAGCACTGAAAATTTATTTTAATTTGATTAGTAAGATAAGAGTAGATAGAAAGATAAAGCAGAGGGTATATATATACGTTAGGCATCCATGGGCTTGGTGAAATGGTGATGCATGGAAGCATTTCCCAATGAGAGAATCGAATCAGTACTCTCCTTCCCCTTTCTTTTTGCTTTCACAGCTTGCTGCAGCCTTCTTTACCATTCCCCAATAAAATGGTGGGTGATTTCTAGCTATTAGTTTTTTAAGTTTTATTGCTAGCTATGTGCTTTCTTTTCCCTCTCTGTTAATATTCCCATATAGCTTTCTAAATCCTCTCTTTCTTTCTCACAGAGATAGAGAGAAGGAAAAAAAGGTGAGAAGGAAAAGAACATGACAGCGAAAAAGCCATATCCAGTGTAACGAAGATGAAAAAAAAGAGAAAAAGAAAAGATATATGGTCAAAATTTGAACCTCGAAGACTTCTCTTCCATCATCATCAACTTCAACTATCTTTATCGAAACTCCACCATTCTTTGATTTTTGAACTATTCCTTCCATTCCAATCAATGTTAAGTTTAGTCATCAATGGGAATCAATGGTTTCTCTTTCACTAAATGGCATCGTAGAGCAATTATTAATTTGAACGTTCATTGGAGTAATGGCCATGCAACTTTTACTTTACTTTAACTTCGCTTACGTCTTGGACCTATACACAATTTCACCCTTTACATCTTCACCCTCTGACATGCACGAGTGATAATATCTTCTATCAATTAAGAAGTCCTACAATATTGATTAGAGATTGTATAATAAAAAAATCTCATACATGAAAATATAATTCTCACATCTTAAGCTAACTTATAAGTATAATTATCAGGTCTCATATATTATGATGTGGTGTAAGAGCGTGAGAGGGTTGATAAGTATCTCATTTACTGTAGATACGATCAAGATAAATTTAACTTCTTTGAAATGAGTGAACTTACTTTAGAATGTAGAGTAAGTTTTCATATATGAGAATTTCGATCATCATCTATTGATCTAAACTTTTTTCACCTAGAGATGATATGGCAAATATTAATTTTCATCATATTATAATATCACTAGTGATATGTGAGTTCACAGCTCAAAATCTTATCTCACCTACATACGAAAACACATGTCTTCTTCATATTCTATATATGATTGACATAAAATTCTAAGTGTTGAAAGAGTTCTAGAACATGAAACCTAACTAATTATGGTATTCTCAAGCAACCACAAATTTCACATATGTTCTCATATGTGAAATTTGTAATGGTTTAAGATAATCAGAATTACCTTTTAAAACTCATTACAAAACACGAGTGCTATCCATATGTCACAAATGTTGGGTTTCAAGTCACTCAATCCAAACATGAATTACTATTTTGGATCCATGCTCTCTCTTCCTCTACTGCCCATTGCCTTCTTCGTCGATCTCTCTCTCATCGTCTGTATTCTATCGATCTTTCACTCTAGGGTTCAAATTGGGACTTAATTGGGGTTGAGATGATTAATTAGGGCTTAGGCTTGATTTAAAATTAATCAAAACATCTGGAATTAATTATATTAAAAAAAAGTCATGTGGAAAAGCTGAGTGAGATTAAAAATAAGTCACATCAGACCTAGACACAATTTGGACCCAATTAGATTAAAAAAAAATTAGAAACCCAATTTAATGCAAAAAGTTTACTAGGACCCGACTTAATTCTCTTTACAATTTCATGAACCAAAATAGTACATATTTAAGCGCGTGCACACACATATATATATATATATATGTGTGTGTGTGTTTACCCCCAATCTTCCTTATGTTTAATGGCTTTATACGTCAAGCAATGGGTACACACACCTAAAATTCATTTAATTAGGTTGGTAGAGGGGTAGTTAATTGACCAGATGTGACCGTATGCATATAATATTGGAAAAGAATATCACACAATAAGGTTATGTAATACCCAATTAGGTCTAGTACAACGGGTAAATAGTTGAGTTTTTTAATTTTTGGGTGGTGCGTGTGGATTATGGAATAATATTTGTTGGCAAAGATTTACTCACTTAACGTAATATCAAAGTTTCAAAAGTTTGGTCTCATAACTATAAATTATGAAATACTTTAGAAAAAAAATTATGTCATAATATGTGATATTATAATTTTGACTTACGCCCAAAAGAAATTAGTTGCAAGTACAAAAGCGGAATATTCAAAATTGAAAAGCAGCACCAATTTTTACCATATTGCAAAGAGCCAAAGACCCATATAATTTTTTGAAAGTGAGACATGACACACTAGGAACTGGGGTCAACAATCTCTGATCTTAAGGTTTTTGTGTGAGGAATGTTCACTTTGTCTGGTAATAAACAAAGAAATTTCGGTTCTTCTTATCCAATTCTCTCATTGATCAATAACATACTAAAAAAGAGAGTCAACAATTAAAAAGATGCATTTGGAGGCCATGTATGTGGTGGTCTTAAGGTTAATGTGATTCTTTCCCCGCCACTTCACTATGAATAATGAGGGTCCAAATAAGACATATCCACAGTCAAAAAGGTCTTCTGCTATCATTTAAAAGGGCATGGCCATTGTGGTGTTTAATTAGAGGTTACAATCCAAGCTAATTTGCTTTATGTGGGGACAAAAATGCTCAGCTTGACAAAGTTGATCAAATTAATTTAGGGGAGATTCAAGGGTACAAGACCATGTTAAAAATTGATGATGAACTGCATTTTTATTAAGTAAGTGATATTTACTAGAGTTTTGATAATTAGACATTCGATTGCTTCCAACATATATACTTTCAATATACGCATTTAAAAGCTGTTTATGACCCCGTTACTAAACACAAAGAGTAAAAAACAATATTAGAGTTTTGAAACCCCTGAACACGTAATTTTGTGGCCGTGTGAGAAACGTTCATAAACGGCCAGAGAGTTGTTAAGAAAAAAAGTGTGGAGGTTTTAAAACCCTCGTAAAATAAACACACGACCAAAAAAATGTTCTTTTAGATACTTTGTAAATTGTGGCGGTCAAAACATCTACAATTCACGTGTATTGCTCGATTGTCGCTAGAGGACATATATATAGAAATCATTTCCATATTTACAATATGATTCTTATCCGCTAAAATTAATTTACAGATAAGACATTTTAACTTGTCCACCTAATTTTTCTCATCTAGGGTCTATAAAGCCTAAATTAAGCTATACAAAGTTTCCTATTATCAATTTTACTTTTCACATACATGATTAGAAAAATTGCAAGTAGGGGCGGGGGGTGGGGTGCACATGGATTGGGCTAACTGATCATCCAGGTCGACTCGATTCAATCAAAACACCAAATTTCTAGTTTTCAGATTCGTGGGTTGGTTCTATGTGTTTTTCTATGATCCGATAGGTATATGATTTGGGTCTCAAGTTCCAAAAGTTTGAACTCAAACTCAAACCAACCCAAAATCAGACCACTAACTTAATAACCCTAATTCTTAACTTTCATTCTCTTCCTACACCAGAAAGGCAAAAACCCTTACACCCTCATCACACATCCATCATTTCCTCCAACCCTTTCCTTTCAATTGTGATCTTCTCCCACCATCATCTGTTGCGGCCACACCTCTTCTATGGACATCACTGCGATGATCGCCTCCTCGCTTCGTTCAAAACATTGCATTGTTGGAGCAAGAAACCCTAGGAATGCCATAGCAAGAACTTTGGTCACTCATTGTTTGAAACACCACATCCACAGTGAATGCCTTAGCGAAAGCAAGATCTTTGACGAAGAACTACCCTATCTTCCTTGCATCATCCTTACCCTACTTCTTCTTATGTTCTTTGTTGCAACTAGCATATGTTCCTTCTACTAAGAATCACCTCGTTGTTGTTATGGCCAAGATTCAAAGATATTCAAGGATGATCGACATCAAACCTTCTACAATAGTTAACTTGCTGCAATTGTCATCAACGAAGGTGATGTCGCTACCATCATTAACTTATTCCTGCATCGATCGTTAGCCCATCACATTCCTGTCCTAGTCCATATATGAGATTTCTTAGACCAACACCAAAGCCATATCTTCTTCATACTCTTATGACCTTTTCCAGCACATCTCAGCATGCTGTGAAATTTCAACCATAGAAGGTTCTGGAGAAAGAGGCCATTTGAGAAATTTGTTAACCCTTTTCTCGTTTTTATTTTTCTAGTATTTTTGGTATCATAACCCAAACACCCGGTCCGACCAATTATTGATTGGTTGGGTTCAGATTCGAAGAAAAAAATTATCAAATCCGATATTAACCAACTCGACCTCTTTGGTTTTGTTTGGATTCTAAAATGGCCAGGAGATTCAAGCAGACTTGTGTGCACCTCTAATTGCAAGCATATAAAGTTTCTTTAGAGCCCTGGGGTTAAATAAGAAGAAGGCTTACAACGTGCAACACCATTTTCACCGGTGACTTGGGGTTAAATGAAAATGAGGAATGATTCTTAGGTGATTGTATATTAAGAGATAGGATGAAAACGACGAGAATCTTTTAAATATTCTAAGAACATTAAGCGCAAATGAAAGGAGAGAACAAAATAATTTATGCGTAGTCCTGGCGGTGAGAACTGCCAATAAGTTAAACAAACCTCCAGAATTTAACATCGGTTAAGCAACCGCGTGAAGTTCAAATGTTAGTCGTGGTTATATATAATTGGCGCTTTTCAACCGCTCTAAATCCCACATTTTCTACTAGTGCCTTACATATAAAATCAAATGTGATAGTACTAATTAGTGGAATGTGTAATTGCCACAGCCAAAAACTGGCATACCATTAATTTATTTAATTATCAATTAATTATATATAAACATGGTTTGCAAGGAGTGACACTTTAAAAATTCCTTTTACCCTTTATCCAAATATAGTTTTTGATGATATCACACTGTCATGGGTTGAAGGAACCCAAAAAGAACAACCCCTTACCCTACCTGGCGCACTGGTTAGACTCTGGCTAACTAGTTACTTCCATCTGTGAGATTTTCGAGGCCTTCATTGGCAGTATATAAACCACCCCAACCTCTTCACCACAATCGCAACACACTAAACTAGTTCTACTTAACTGTGTATACCATCAATTTTCAGCCCCCAAACTCAAGAGGTGAATATACATCATTCTTTCCCTTAATCTATTGATTCATTCTTTCTCATTGACTTCCCATGCACACATTTTTTTATCTCATATATCAAATAATAACATGTGTTTTGAAATTCTTTTACAACCAATTCTAAAGTTAGAATGAATTCCGGAGACAAATCTTATGGGATTAGCTTATGCTTACATTGTGGAAAAAAAATGCTGATCCAAATGTGTTATAGATGCATATCTGATTATGTAAACAAGTTTCTCTGAGTAGCTTCTGCTGTTAGTTACGAGGAAAACAAGCTTCTACCTAGTTTATGCGATTATAGGCTATACATGAGTTGAGTTTAATGTAAATTTTCAAACATGCAGTAAATTTTCCATGTACTAATATATATCATCATTATTGCATAGAAAATAAAATGTAGTACTACTAATCAATCCTACTATACATTTTGGAACCTGTGAAGGGAAAATGAGCCGACCAGGAGATTGGAACTGCAGGACATGCAGCCACCTCAACTTCCAAAGAAGAGAATCGTGCCAACGATGTGGGGAGCCAAGAGCTGGAGCAGGAGGTGACTACGGTGGCGCCTTTGGCAGTGGAGGAGGTGACTACAGTGGCGGCTTTGGCGGTGGCAGAGGCGGCTCCTCCTCTTTTGGCTTCACCACTGGCCCTGATGTCCGCCCTGGTGACTGGTACTGCAATGTGGGAAACTGTGGAGCTCACAACTTTGCTAGCCGCTCTGGCTGCTTCAAGTGCGGTGCACCCAAGGAGGACTCCTCTTCTGGTGGATATGACATGATGAGATCCTACGGTGGTGGTGGTGGCAGCTTTGGCGGCACCTCCGCTCGCCCCGGCTGGAAATCCGGTGATTGGATATGCTCCAGGTAAGTTCTTCACCATTTATGACTTTGAGATATTTAAAATTATGACAAGTTAATTGGTTCGCTCCACTCTCAATTTCCATCTTGCAGAGAAACTCTTTTAACTTATGAATCAGATTTTTCTTGGTTCACAGCAGAGAAAGTCTTGTTTTAAGTGATTGTTGGTAAATAAAACAGTAATGGGGAAGGGGGTGTCTGACTAAAATGTGCAGGTCTGGGTGCAACGAGCATAACTTTGCTAATAGAATGGAGTGCTACCGATGCAGTGCACCAAGAGACTCTAATGGCGGCAGGTCTCCATATTGACGTAGTATGTTTGCATTAGTTTCTCTTTCACCAAAGTCAATTTTAAATTTCAGAATAAGTTGTAGAAAAATTTCCAAACATATACGTCTTTTTTCATTCTCAGGTTTGCGCGCGGTCTAAGCAGAGAATTGAGAGGCTATCACTATACTCTTCCTAGAGACAGTTACCCGTTTTTGGTCTACCGATATGCTACTTTCTTCATCATCTCATGCGGAGGATATTTAATTTTGCTTATTTAATTTCCTTGTTTTTTCCAGTTAGGAAGCTTTAGGTGAATTATGATTTTGAGTTTGTTGGCACTGAGTGAGTGTTTCTGGCTCTTGATAGCTCAGCAGCTAGCTACGTACCCCATGTAGTAACTTTTTTCAAGTATCAACATTAATTTAATGATCAGTAGTACTGTTAAGTATGTGTTTTGAGCCTCATCACTATATATGATTTCGTGCAAAGGTGTTCTTTATCTAGTACTCCCCGCGAGATATGTTCAGAAAAAGATTCTGCATTCACTGTCTTTCTCTCTTTCACTCTCAAAGCTACACATATACATATAACTTTATAGAATTACAGTGGAGACGTGGTCCAAGGAATATATAAGAGCGTCTCCAATGGTAGGAACTTATTTTGGGACTTTACTCATTTTTTGTGGGCCCAGATTGCCACATAGAATTTAAGACACTCATAAGGTCTCTATGCACATTTCACTCTAGTGGTTGAGATCTTATTTTACTTTTGGCCGGGCCCACAATACCCAATATATTTATATTATTTATTTCCCTCCTTATTTTTCACTTTGATTATTGTATTGGAGGAGAGAGAAAAAAATATTATTTTATTTAAGATTCCACATTTGAGAGTACCTGAGCTAAAGCACGGATCTTAGCTTTTGCTAAGATCTCATGCCATGTATGATAGCTCCAATGGTGGGATCTAATAAGATCCGGATCTTATTTTAAGATCTCAAAATAAGGACTTCATTGGAGATGCTCTAATGATTCATGACACAGTGGTAACTGGCAAATAGTCAGTATAGCCCCTATTATCCGCAAAGCATTTCTTTAATATAAGGACCACTTAATTCGGGGTAAATTATCATAACAAAGTTCACAAATTAAAGCAGTTTAGAGACCTTATTAACAAATGAAACAGACACACTGAGAGAGAATCAGTATGTATATGATCAGCAAAGGGTATTATGAACTGTATATATATGTACAAATATATATATTGTTCTATACTATCTGCTTCTACAACCATAAGTGTTACAGAATTGCCAACTATACCTAACTAGCCAAGTTCTGTATGTATGTCATGTCACCTAAGAACCCCCACCCCTGCATGCTGAGAAAATTGGATGTTAGACATTCCCAGCTTGGAGTAAATTGCTTGAAAAGTGGCAGGAGAAAGTATTTTCTTCGTGTGTGTATATATATATATTAGATAATTAGAAGACTAGTGTTTAGATTTTCACCAATAATATGACAATCTATCTCAATATGCTTTGTCTGCTCATGAAAGAGTATATTGGCTGCAATGTGAAGAGCCAAGTAGTGTCAAGTTTATCACAGCCTGAAATGGAATCAAAGATTATTCAAAATCCTCCATATGGAATGACATTTGAACTTACGGCTGGTCTAGGGACATCTCTGATGGTGTATTCAAACCCTGTGATGTCACCGGTTTCACCTAGAAATCAAGTTTTGCCTCAGGGTCAGGAGAAATTCGAAATGATCAGAAACATACTCAATTTAGCACATTGGTTACAATCCTGTCTTTAATCCAAGTATTTCGGGAGAGTACTCAGTCCCTTCGATTCTCTTACTAATATTGCCTTACAATTGATGAAGCAGCAAAAGGATGAGAGTAACCATGGCATATATTGAACATGCATGTTAACACAACAAATGTTAATTGTTTTTAATCATCTTATTCAAAATACAAATACAAGTTATTGATCTAATTGCCTAACAGATCCATCAGAAATAACTTCAAAGTTTCTTTTGCCCTGTGAAAAAGGATTCAATTTTAAGACACTTAGAGAAAGGCATATAGGAACTTTGATTGGAGGAACCAGAAATGCTTATCTGTATTGTTAACTATAAACAATATCAAATGGAGAAGGTTCAATCACTTTGCTTAATCAAAGTCAGGCTTATCAATAATTTTTTAAGTATTAATTGACATAGGATTCCAAAACTTTACGAGCTTATGATACATTTCATGGGTTTCCTCAATCCTCATTGACCTCCTGGTTACGTTTAACAGCAACATTCATTGGCAAAAAAGTAGCCTCAGTTTAATTAGTGTCTGCTACTACACTCCATTATATAGCTTTTAACAAGATTCTTTAAATTCACTTTAGTCTAAGCTTTATGTTACTTCATATGCTTTGTTCAATCATGTGCTTTAGTGAAGTACCTCCTCCTTGCTCAATCATGTGCTTTGGAGTTCTAACTAGCAATTGATGAGGTTTGAGCCATTTTCAGTACATTGTATATTCCCCATCATTATTTGGTGTGGGACTGCATGCACTCATAACTTCTACACCTTAAAATGGATTAGTCTCTGGCTATCTGTTGATGAATACTATTGGTTCTCACAAAAAATTCATTCAATGTAGTTTATAAAGGAGAAGATTTAATTGAGCATTTTTATAATTTATTTTTATTTCAAAGCCTGCAATATTTAAGGGTTTTATTTCTTATTATTTAAGTGGTGTGCATGCAAATGCTCTTTATAGTTAGTTGCTTTTTGTGTGTGATGAGTGTGTGTGTGAGCTTGTTGGTAATTCATGTCAATAAATCTAAAAATGAAAAAGATACATGTACAACCAAATAGTAGTTGTATACCATTTTGACATCCACTTTTGTGGCGGTTTTTTTCAGTAACAAAGAGGAAAAGTTACATTCATTTTTATTTATTACTTTGTGACAGTAAAAAAACGATTAACGTGAGAGTGATATGTCATTATTTAATTGTATATGTATTGGGGCTGATCTAAAAAATCCAAGGCCTACAAAGACCCTTGCTCATGAGAGCATAACAAAAACATCTTTAATCATGAGGATTTGTAATGTCAGTTGGGTCCCAGAGATACCATCAAAACTAAACCAGCTAGGGTTGAAACCATTAATACACTGTGGTAGTCAAGGTTAGCAAAGAGCCAAAGACAAGAGGACTTTCTATCCAATTCAATGCACGAAAAAATTGAGATATATGTTTCTCTTTTCAAAAGCTTTATGTTTCTCTTTTCCTTTCTTTTTAACCCAAGCAACATGTTTAAAGGTTTCCTTTTCCCTCCTTCGAAATAAATGGTTTTAGCTTTAGTTTACAGGTAAAACACACTATCTCGCCCAAAGTTGCACACAATCTTTTTATCGGCAAAGAGAAAGAAAATTTACTTGCCCATATCTTGAAATGTATGTAGGAGATGAAGTGGGAAAGTAGGGTTTAAAGTAGATGTTGATAAGATAACGATAGTGAGAGTTGAGAGCTCTTCACTATTTTATGGAAAGGCTTTTTCAGACATTAGTCTTAATTTCAATTAATTTTATAATTATAACTTTATGTAACTCATAATGTTTTCACATAAAATATAATAATAAAAGTGGTTAGTAAATATAATTAAACATAGTGGGCACTTTAGATGACAAGGTCAAATGATTTTAATAAAGTTAAAAAATAAATATTAAAGTTTAAAAGCATATACCAAAAAAAAAATCAGCTGAGATGATCAGGTTGATTCAGATTAAAAAATGAAAAACTTGTGTGCAATTTGTTTAATTCAAGTTAAAAATGAAATGAATCAATTGGTTAAATCAACTTGAACCAATTCTATTGATTTGATTTGGATTATTGAGTTTTTCTAATCAATTTGATTAGAAAAACATCTCTATTTCGAGCTAGACAATAAGTCAGCATAAAATATTCTCTCTTTTTCTTTTTTTTTGATACAAACATGAATTTTATTTTTGTCATCATCAACATATAATTTTCTGTGAAATCTTATTTTGGTCGAAGGTTTAAAGGCCCAATGATCACTACAAAAGGGCTACTATACAGCCCAAAAAGAAGTGGTAACACGCTAAGCCTGCCTAAATATACACTTGACAAAAAAAGCCTAAAGATCCTTAACGTGACTTGAGGGAGTACGTTATGCTCAAAAAAAGAAAAAAAAGGAGTACTTAACGTGTTTAATGATTGTTGTTATCATATAACAACATGAATTGCTTCTCATACTAGACTTTGAGATGGAAATGATGGAAGAATCTTGCGAACCTGATATTTGCTATGACTTATGAACTATCTTTAAAATTTGCTTATATTATGCTCTGAATCATGTGTAGACTATCTTTGTAACGGTTATTATGACTACTATTTCAGTCTCAGATCATGTGTTTCTTCTAATTTTATCAAAATGTAACATGTTTAACCATATGCTATGATTAGGATTTTGGGTAGTCATGTCTTTATTAAATGCTTACATATATCTCTTCAAATACATTTTGATTTTTTCCTGAATAATTCCAAGTTGTAGATCATGTTAGTGGCTAACTGAAAAAAGATGTTTTTACTCTCTAAACAAGGAGAGTAAATACAAACATGTCCTTACTATATGATCTTATCTGTTTATGAAGCTATCTTTAATCTTATCATCTTGTTTAGTTGGGTCCTCTATTAGACTAACCTCGGGTCAAGAGCTTAAGAAAACTTCTATATCTTTCAACAGATAGTACTCTATTTCTCTATCTCTCTTTTTTCTTTTACATGTGTGCCCATCTACATAACACAATAAAACTATTTATAATTTATAATTAAGACTAAAAAAACACTTCATCAGTTTCTTATTCTAATATAACAGGATTGAATGATCTTTTTATCTTTTCATTAGTGGCATGAAATGATAATATCTGTTATTTTTTAAAAAAGTTTGCTAAGCAGTCATTTCTTTCAACAGATTAACAAGCTCAAACATCAACAAACACATTTGAAAAATTAAATGGTAATAACTCTGGAAAAAACTGAACTATATGTTCAAAATGAAATTGGGAGAAACGCTTACAATCTGAACTAGTCAACATGTGAATCACTCATTTGAGCTTAGACTTGGATGAGCTCTTAAGAGGTTTAGCAGTGGACCGGATTGGGGCTGGTCTCACAGCCTTCTTCACATCGTATTTTACAGATGAGAAGGCACATATTAAGGCGAGCACCATTGTCGGGTAGACATAGACAGCTTTTGAAGGATCAGTATTTGCAGGCTTTCCTAGAATGCCTTCTTTGACCAGTCCCCAAATTATCAGAAGTGACCCGAACATGCTCATTCTCCCGGGTTTTAGAATACCAACAAGTGCTCCTGCCACTGCGAAGTAGCTTCCCGCAAGAACCTGGTTAAAAATTGTTGTGTATTTAGATGAGAAGTATCAACAGAAACTGTATCATGTGCTACAATGACATTAATTGAGCAGAATAGGCAAGAATAATTATGTAGCACAAAATATATGTGACTTAAAGGAATTAATGTCTCTTTTAATTTGTCAGAAGAGTATTCTCATTAGTCCGTGGCTTTTTTTCCTTCCTCATGAGAAATCTCCAGTATTCAATTGTCTAGTTGTTAAACTTGGCATAGACACCGACCATTTCAAGTAAATATTCCACACAAAATCCTTGACACGACTAAGGCTCGAATTAGAAAAGATCTGTGCAATGGAACTGAAAGGCTTAACTCAGATAAGAGCAGATAACTCCAAAAAATGAGAAAAAAACCTCTTAGCACAGGAAAAGAAGCGGATCTCAAGTCTCAACTTTAAGCCAATATAAAAGTGTGTTTGCATAACCACATACTCGCGTGTCAATCTTGAAGATACACAACATAGCTTTTCCTAGTGTTTGGTTTAGCTTTTACAAACCAAATTAGGTTCCAAAATCAAATCTATCGTAGCTCTGGGATAGAAGTGTGAATTTGGCTCATCTAAAGTGAGAGACTCACATTATAGGGTAAAATAAGTCATCACAACCATTGATTGGGAAGTGCATTCTCTTTTGTGCCACCACTCAAACAAACACACACTCAATAAACCGTCTTAAAGTTTTCCTTATCAGAGAATCCAAACACACTATAGTGAACCATTGGTTTATCAATTTGCACAAAATCCATAATGCATTTACTCATAGAGTGATGCTATTTGTTACGGGACAAAATTCAACGAATGATAAGAATGAGAGTTTGTTTTCAAAACATATTTCTATTTGACAGAAAACACATTCAATTGCCTATAATTAAGGAACTACTAACCAATCATTTTACTTTGAAAACTATTCGCAACTTACGTTTTCGTACCAAGAGGCATTATTGTTACTCATAAGCTAACAGGTCATTCGGAATCACGTAAAAACGGTCATTTACTATGCATAATCTAACAATTACTATAGCTTAAGATGAAATGTGCATCGGAGTGTGTGAAACTGATTACTGCATGTTTAGATGAGCTTCTTTTAAGTAGCTTTTCCCCGAAACTGATTTTGGCTTCAAAATCAATTGTAGAAAAATTTCCAATCATGCACACTGGTAGCTTTTATATAGAATTAATTCTAAACCATTTCACTGTGAAACTGAAACCAAACATGCTAATATAAGAGACATCAATGGTGAAAAAACAGAAGGTGCATGATTCAGATCAAATTATCAAACCTCCAATCGTTGAAGATCAGTGACTGCAGAAGCATTCTTGACAGCGGTCAAGTTATACGACTCCAACAAATTTCCCCAACTTGGAACACTCATATTGTGGATGAGGCCATGCACAACAGCACCAGGGTACAGAAGGCCCTTGACAACAGGAACAGGGAAGATCTCACTCGCAATCAACTGTGACGATGTTACATGTAAAGGATTTGTACACACACCAGATCTGCAAGTCACCCTGTACAAGCAAACCAAACCAAACCACAATTTCAAACCTAAATTCCACATCTAACACCAATCTGAAGTAGAAGAAAACGAAAATTGATAGAACGAGTTTACAATCGATGAGAGTACCTGAAAAGAGGGATCTGGAAGAGGATGAGGAGGAAGTAGATGCGAGCTGCAATTGATGAAACATTCTTCGTCCAACTCTTCGATGATGAAGAAGAAGGTGATACCGTGGTCTTGGAAACCGTGGTCTTGGAGGTCGTCGCCATGGAGAGGGAGGGAAGATCCGATGCTTCTCGACGATCCTGCTGTTGCTACCTCTTCCCAGTAACCATTTCACAACTGTATATTTTTGTTTGTATTCTTTTTCAATCTATTTTTTATTACTTTAATGCAGAAATAAAAATACCATACTTAACTAAAGGGTTAATCATCATTTTAGTCCGTATAAATGTAAGCGGCTCAATATTCGTCCTTAATTGAAACTTGTTTTTGCCTTCTGTAGGAAAATGCTAGGACTATTCTTCACGGAAGACTTGTCTCATGTGGCATTGTTTAGGGGCAAGTTAGAGAGCTGACATGATACGCTTATGTGTTGAATGAATCTTATGTTATTTTTTGTTTTAGTGTTTTAACATTTCTACGTTAGTAATGAACTGATTCACTAACATGATCCTTGAATCAACTAACATACTTCACTTGTATCACTTGGTATACAGCCTGTAAAGCGAGAGTATTGGCCAAATCTGAGGTTGAGGGTGCTGCTTGATGTAGATCTATGCTCTTTCTCAGTGAATCTTCAACTAAAAGCAGGATCCAACAACTTGAATCTTCAAGAACAAGGTGAAATTTGTGGAAGACAAGCAGATGAAGGTGTAGGAAGGCGTCACAAACACTCATGGGAAAGAGTTTTGATAAGTCAAAAGTGAAGAGCCGCCACTAAGATGGGTGCATCTTTGATAATTCTCAAGAGAATTTTCTAAGAGAATTTGTAGGAGATTCTAAGCTCAACAACTCACAACTTGAATTATGATCAAATGTTTGGGAAAAAACGAAGGTTTTCCCCCTTATATAGGTAAAGAGAGCCATGACATAAAAGAGCTATGGGCCAAGCCCAAGTGACTCAAACCTAACCTAACGTACCCAACACTCTTACTATATTCTTTCTCGTCGTCTACCCATTGGACTTGAAGGTGAAAGCCCAATCCTAAAAGCCTTATGTGAGCCAAAATACAAGTCATAAAATCCAACAAAAGCCCAACTTATTATGAGCATAAAAACAAATAACTTAGTGGAAACAAGAAAAATACTAGCTACACAAGCAAAGGTTGAAATCAGGTCTTGAAAGATGAGACGACTTCAACAAGCTCTCGATGAGAGATATCATCCAAGGTCATTCCTCTGTAAGCAAGCATGCATTACTACTAATATACAATACTCTTTATTTTAGAGACTTGTTGTGTAGTAGTTCAATACTTGCAAGCCTTTGGAAGAGGCTCACCCTATATTACAACCAATATTTGATAGATTTTATACATGTTTGGAGATGCAAAAAATGTTGTGTAGTCAAGTGTAGATCATCCATTAAACTAAATGAGTGATAAAGTATGGAGAAATCATATTTTCTAGGTAGTTGATTAGTTCATCACACATGTGGAAAATGTTAAAACACAAACAAAAAGTTACATATCATTCATTAACACACATAAGCGTGTCACATCAGCTCTTACATGAAATTAGACGTCGCCCGAGACAAGCCTTCCAATGATGACTAATCTCAACATTTCTCTAAATATATATGACAAAAATTGAACTGTCTTAGTGTTTGGTACAAGGTTGAGAAATACATTCCCGGGAATGTGAAGGTAGGGAATCATATTTCCATGTTTGTTATAAGGTTGGAAATTGGATGTCCGGGCATAAAACATTCCCGGGAATGACATAATTTTCATCATTTGATTCCCATGAAATGGGTTGGGAATCTTGCATTCCCATGAGATAGTGAATGTAACTTTCCACTACTCACATATTCCATCATTTTTTTTTTATCATTTTGAATTTTTAAATTAAATAAAATTTAAAAATATTCTCGGGAATCCTAAATCCTAACCGAACACACCTTAAGTCCTTAAGTCTTAGTCAGGAAATGATATTCCTAACAATTAGACTAGAAGAAATATTATTCCCCAAAGAACCAAAATATTGATTTTTTTTAAGACAACCAAAATGTTGATTAACCCTTAACTAAAATAAATTAATTTTAATTTTTTAGTGGATAAATTTAGCTGAAAATTAGTAACAAAACCCTCACTCCCTCTACTTCTCAGGCTCCCTGTGCTCAGTGAAAGAAGATATTGTAGAAGAATGAGTGCAACAGTTCAGTGCTTATCCTGTGCTCGATTCCTTGCAGGAGGCCAATCTCTTCCATTACAACGGAAACCTCTCTTCTCCTCCGTCGTCATTTCTTCTCGGCCCCGAAACCTCTCTTCTTCCATCGTCGCCGCCGCTTCCAGAAAGAAGAAAAACAAGGTCATCTCAATTTTCCCTTCTCCGAATTCAATGCAGCACTTTCTGATATACTTCTCTATTTTCATTAAGGTTTTCTAATTTATGATGGAATTTGATAATATTTGGGAACTCAAAGCTGAAAAATTATATCTGATTTCATGAATTTGTCTTTTGCAGTCTCAGAATCAAGGTAAAGAGGGGGAAGAGGACGCGGTTGAGCTGCTCTTCAAGTTACTTGAAGAGGATCTCAAAAACGATGATTTGTCAATTGATGATGATGATGATGATGATGATGATGGTAGCTTTGATGACATTCCTGAAGAAGAATTGGCCTTGTTAGAAAGTGTGTTTGCTGATGCATTAGGAGATGATGATGATGATGATGGTGATGCTGAGCTGTTAAACTCAGATGCAATTGATGTAGAAACTGGTGATGATGAAGAAGCTGGTGATGATCCGGAAAATGACAATGAGGATGGAGATGAAAGCCCCCTGAAGCTTAGAACTTGGCAAATGAAGAAATTGGCTAGAGCTTTAAAAACTGGACGCCGTAAAACTAGTGTAAGTGTCTTTGGCGTGTAGTTTATGAATTTTCCGCAGAACTTGTTTGTTCACTTGTTGCAGTTTTATCTTTCACTTTGTTCCATTTGCATTACTAAACTAGTTATCTATCCTAAATGGGATAACTTACTTCAGTGTTTTTTGGACCATATAACTTAGCGTAACAGATGATGGGATTGTTTTGTTAGTTATACTTTGTATTTTCAGAGGTTGAGTGTTCTGGTTTCTTCCTTGCATTGAGTGCTTGTATGACATTGCATTTGATTTGAATAATACCGGAGTAGACACTAGTTTGAGAAATCAAAATCAGTTTGGAAAAATGTCAACCATTTGTTTAAGGCTTTTAATCTGATACTGTTAGTAATAGGATGAAGCTTCGGACTCTTCCCTCGGAGCCTAGCCCTGTTGTGGTAGTTGGCAGTGAGAAGTTTCCTATAGCCTGATTGATTGTTAAGTAGATGCAAGAACTTGATGGACTAGCCAGGTTGGATTTCTTCCTTCCTGAATAACCTGGAGTCGCGATTGGAAGCAATTCATTCTAGTTGCTGCAGATAATGTTCAGTTAATTTGCAAACACATTAACTTCAACTTGTGTTTATTTATTTGTTTTTGAAATGTTGAGATTAAGAACTTGGTTAGGATTTTCATTGAAAGTGCTTTTGATTTGAAGGTGGTCTTTTTGTGTTCATATGCTAATGAAAGAAGGGGGTCTTTGTTTTGACATGCATGCTTAACATTATAGACCTATGCTAGTCCAGTCTCTATAATTAACTTCAGGACTCCCTTCCTCGAATTCATCATTTTTATTTGTTGCAGATAAAAAGTTTGGCTGCTGAGCTTTGTCTTGATAGGGCTCTTGTTCTTGAATTGCTCCGCAACCCTCCTCCAAATCTTCTAATGATGAGTCTATCAGTACCTGATGAACCCCCAGCGACCGTAGTTGAATCGAAACTCGGAGAGACTATTATTAATGAAACAAGTCTGGACAGTGGGGAATCTGAACCCAAGGCTCAAGTACCTATTCATACCATGCAGCGCAGTTGGTCTGCTCAAAAGAGATTGAAAAAAGCCCATGTTGACACTTTGGAGAGAGTTTATAGGAGATCGAAACGGCCCACTGTAAGTAAAGTTTCCCATGCTTCAACATTATGAATTCTATGGTTGAAGATCATCTGTGATCATTACTAGTACAATGTTCATTGGCTCTTTAGACTTGTTCTTCTGGTTTTGTTTCCTCCATTTTTCTCTTCTAGTAACAATTAAGATACTTACAGCTTAGTTAATTAGTTATATCCATTTCCATTTGTCTGTGTTTCATGATTATGTGTGTGCTGTACTTGTACTTTTGGTTGGAAAACCATGCATGACCTGTACTATAACTGCCTGATTTATGGTTAATCAATGGTTCTCATTTTCAGTTCTCAAGCTAAATGTTTCATTTTAGCCTGAGAGAGGAGAGGACAGAGACTTCAAGAGAAAGGGAGAGATGCCATATATATATAATTATATATTAGGGTCTTTGGATTTAATTTTAACTATGAAATTATATAAAAACGGTGAAGATTAGATCTATGACTATATGGTTAACACTTAACATTCACTTTATCTGTGTATATTCTATTTAAAGTCATTAAATCCTATATATTCATTTCTAATAACATAAGTTGTTAACTTGATACCCTTATCTGTCTGCCATGGATCACAATGCAGAATACAATGATCAGTAGTATTGTGCATGTAACAAACATTCCCAGAAGAAAAGTTGTTAAGTGGTTTGAAGACAAACGCGCCGAGGATGGAGTTCCTGATCGCCGTCTTCCTTACCAGCGTTCCACTGCCGAAGAAACTGCGTAAGAGTTTACTGTCTTCAATATATTTTTAATGATGTAAGCTGTGGCAAACCTTAGAACTGTATAAAAAGTTATGTTTCAACAAGTGGTCATGTTTTTTGGGGTGACTTATGAGACAAAGTTAGATTACATGTGGTGATGTAGGTGATTATTCTTCTGGTCACGACAGAGTGGATTTTCGGTCGGTTGCATCCAATGTCACATACTCACATGCTCAATTTGCAGTCCTTAGTGCAAATTGGCAATGCCATATATGCCAACATAGTTTAATCTTAAAGTTTGCGCAATGTCGCAAAAGGGCACATGATACATCCACTCAAATGTGTAAAATTAACATGTCGCATGACATAGTTTTTTTTTTAATTTTTTTTTTGGACTAGACATAGTTTATTGAAACATTGTGTTAATCATTCTTTTGGTGAATATTTAAAATGTTTTACCTATTTAATACATATGAAAGAGAGATGGACATATTTCAATATGAAAAAACATGAGAGTTTCCAAGTGAAAGAGGTCCTCATCCCACAATTCAGTAGTATAGATTGGAAAAGTTGTGTTGGCGTATTTAGAAATTTGTATCGATTTCTAAACATCTATTGTTGTGGCATTTTCAGTGTTAAAAAAGAAGAAAGAAGAGTAACATTTTCAGTTTTACTGTAATTGTTACCTCTCATCTAGTATAGCAATTAACAAATGGGAGATGTTACGGGCAAAATAAATAAGGAAAAGTTGTCCTGTCCTATAAAAATAGTTAAGGGATCAAATAATTACACGAGGGATTAACACAATTTTTCTTTTGACACTCTGGAATGCAACTTTTTAATTGGTTATTTTCTTAAAATCTTAAGACCGATGCTTTTTAAATTGAATATTTTCAAAAGATTTATGATTTTTTTAAAAGTAAAGCCAATAATACTCAGGACAACTTGCACGAAAATGACAAATTAAATGGTCAATTCGAGATATTATGAATCTTCTATCAAGTGATAACATATCTTCTATATATATATATATATATAAAGCACACTTGAGTTTTAGCATTAAATACTTAAGTAAAACTCAAGTGTTGCATTTTATTAAATACATTTAAACAAAAATAATTTTAATAAATATATTAAAAAATAATAAAATAAAAATTGAAAAAAAATTACATTGTAAAAAACTATTCAACTACTTACATTAAATAACAACATTCATAAACTTAAAATTTACTTGAGCTTTGTATTTCACAAATATTAAAAATTAAATTCAATACGAATAATATTTATTAACAAATAATTTAGATAAAATAGTTTTCAAATTAAAAAACTATTTTATATGTAAAGGTAACTTGATTTTTTACATCAAATACATTAAACCATGAAACTCTCATACCTTTATATTAAAATACAAATAACAAAAAAAAAATTAAAAACTGTATATATCAATTTCCTTTGTAATTAAGGAGTTTGAGAGTTCTTCAAGATATGAAAATAATTTTAATACTTATTATTTATATAATTACACTATAGTAATTTTTATATAATATTTAAAAATACTACAAATAAACTTATGCAACGCACGAGTATATGTGAATGAGACTTGAGTATTACATTAAATACATTAAACCATAAAATTCTCATACCTTTGTATTGAAATACATTAAAAAATAATAAATTTTCTTTGTAACCAATAATATTTTCATAAATAATTTAGATAAAATAGTTTTAAAATTAAGAAATGCCGCTAATAAGTATTTAATATTAACTATAACATATATATGCATTATCGAAAGAATATTTAAATATTTATTTTCTATCCATGATATATTAGTAAAAATTACTCGAGGAAGCATAATACTTTAAAAATAATAATAACCAAAGATGTATAAATTTTTGTTGTGAGAGACCTATCAACTTAATATGATCGTAGAATCTCGAGGGATCAGTCTCATGACTAAAACATTCATGAATCAAATAACTTGAATAAATTTAAATTTCGCTAGATAATATTTTACGCTATTTAAGTTTAAACTTATTACAATTTCAAAAGTTAAAATTAATTTATTTTTTCTTGGTCTTGAAGGGTCACAACAGATGACTTTTACGATAAAAATTATAAAAGATTATACTAAAACTTATTTCACGATATTAAACTCTTATTACTTAACATTTTATTTACCTAATTTAAAACTTAACTTCATAATTTTACGTATTATAAAATAAATAAATTTTAAATTGTTAAAATTATTTCTATGCTAATAATTAAATATCAATAATTAAATTTGAGTAATATTAATTATTTACACTAAAAAGAACTCTAATCATATTTATTAACACACATTTTTATATTTATAAATATAAACTATTTGAATTTTTATGTATTTAATTTAAAACCAAAAGATATTTTAATAGGAAAGTGACTATGAAATATAACCCTCTTCAAGAGGACCAAATATTAATTTTTAATTTTTATTTATTTAAAATGTATTAATTTATATATAATATTAAATTATATTGTAAGTAAACCCGTGCAACGCACGAGTATAATATCTAGTATTTGGATATAGAGTAATAAACTCCAATAAGCATTTACTGTATGAGTAATTGTTTATGTCCATACCAATCTCATTTAATGAATAAATACTTTGGTATTATGATTAGTTCTATATCAAAGCTCTAATTACATCCACCTCGCAAGTTTAACAGGAAATTATCTACTTAACGTTTTGACTTTTGTGTTAGCTAGACATTACCTATCACATAATAAAAAAAAATCAACTACAAATTAATCAGCATTAGGTGTAACGGTGCAATTATTACAACTTACAAGTAAGCAAAAGGATAGATCTGTAATTTACTCAACTATAGAGTCCATTCTGAACTAAACTGAGTTGCACCGACAGCCACTGAAAAAGCAAACCGGTAGCACCCGGAATTTCGTGTTACAGCTGGTGCCACTCCAAGAACCATTCCCCTTGCAAATCCTCACGCGCCTTCCATAACGACACGTGTCCACCCCTAAATGGACGTTTGTTAAAAAAGTCAATAAAAATCGCGATCTAACCCGTAGTTGGTAAAGCTTACAAGTACCACCGTTAACCAGTTCATCCGGTAAAGTAGTAGTAATAGCCATAAACAGACAGAAACAAACAGCTACAAGAAGAGTGAACCAGAGTGAAGAGAGAGAGAGAGAGATGGCGTATTGAATGGGCGAAGATTTTCACAGAGGCATTGCGTCGCTTCCAGATCTCAGGTCCTGAACTCCGGTGATCTGCACCGCCGTCTGCGACACTACAGACAAGATGGAAGCAAACGCCGGAATGGTTGCTGGATCCCACAAGCGGAACGAGCTTGTTCGGATTCGTCACGATTCTTCTGACAGTGGGGTTAGTTAGTCTTTCAAACCAAATCTCAATCATCGATTACGATTACGATTACGATTTCTTCTTACACTGCCTTTTCAAGTTCAGATCAGATCTATGTGGTCACTGTTGATCTTCAATTTTTCTTTCTTAATTGTCAATTTATATATAGATAGGTTTTTTGATTCTAATTTGGTTTAATGTAATGCATATGCATCGCTGCAGCCGAAACCGTTGAAGAATTTGAATGGACAAATCTGTCAAATATGTGGTGATAATGTTGGAATTTCCGCTACTGGTGATGTCTTTGTTGCTTGCAATGAGTGTGGATTCCCGGTTTGCCGTCCGTGTTATGAATACGAACGGAAGGATGGGAATCAGTCTTGTCCTCAGTGCAAGACGCGGTATAAGAGGCAAAGAGGTCGGTTAGTTAGTTAGCTTGTTTCATTTTGATTGATCAGATTTTGTATCTTAATTTTGAAATTGACTAGAGTAGTTGAATCTGGATTTCAGGGAGTGCACGAGTGGATGGAGATGAAGATGAAGATGATGTTGATGATCTAGAAAATGAGTTCAATTATGTTCAAGGGAATGCTAAAGCTAGCAGGCAGTGGGAAGAAGGTTCTGACCTTTCTTTATCTTCGAGACGTGATCCTCAGCAGCCGATTCCGCTTCTCACCAATGGCCAAACGGTAATCTATTGAACTGTTGTTGTCTTTGCAATGTGGTTTCTATTTATAGATCTTAAGTTAGATTTTGTCTGCGTGTTTTTACAGGGAGACATAGAAAGTTATTTCCTAAACTAGATCTCTCTATCACTTTCTCTTGTTACTAAGTTATTGCCTGTAGTCTTGAGCTGTGATGAAGTGAATGACAAACAGCAAAATATTTTATGATGAACTTCTTTATGCAATGTAATTAATGTTATATATGTTCCTATCTGGGAGTATATTTCATGAAATAGTGCATGTATTTTATTTTTGTCTTTCACTGACTGCCAGTGCTCAGTTGTTCACTGATAATCTGCTCTTTCTATTTTCTACTCCATGTTTCAACTTTCAATACTGTAACTAATTGTTTCTTGATATTGTCAGGTGTCTGGCGAGATTCCATGTGCTACACCCGATACTCAATCTGTCCGAACTACTTCAGGTCCGTTAGGCCCAGGTGATAAAGCTCACTCACTTCACTATACGGATCCAAGGCAACCAGGTATGTAGTTAGCTTGAAGCGATGCTGTAACGAGATATTTCATAGTTCTTACGGATTTTCGATTGACTATGTCTTCATTATTACAGTTCCAGTACGAATTGTGGACCCATCAAAGGACTTAAATTCTTACGGTCTGGGAAATGTTGACTGGAAAGAAAGAGTTGAAGGTTGGAAGCTCAAGCAGGAGAAAAATATGGTACAAATGACTGGTAAATACCCTGAAGGGAAGGGAGGAGACATTGAAGGGACTGGTTCTAATGGAGAAGAACTTCAGATGTAAGCCAGTTATGCAATTTTGATGATTCTTAATGACTAGATGATCCTGAATGGAATTATTGCAGCAATCTTTGTGTATTCAAGTTAGACAATTAAGTTGTTGTTCTGGGAGACAAAATGTAATTTAAAATGGAATCTTTGTGTATGCAAGTTAGACATTTTAACTTGCATTATGTCTCCTTGTTTTATTGAACAGATATATTATTAGTTGCTCATGGTTGTATTGCACCATGTTGATTTATTTTTTGGGCTTCCTAAGTCTAGATTTTTTTTGTTCATAACTTACAGGTAGAATATAGAAGCTTTCAATATTCATGAAGTTTGAATTACATTGCTTTTATTTGATG
This sequence comes from Lotus japonicus, assembly GCF_012489685.1. Lineage (NCBI taxonomy): Eukaryota > Viridiplantae > Streptophyta > Magnoliopsida > Fabales > Fabaceae > Lotus > Lotus japonicus. The sequence goes on along the minus strand of NC_080041.1, from coordinate 86,911,884 downwards.
TTAAGCGGTCAATTGATTTTATTCTTGACAGGGTTGATGATGCTCGACAACCTATGAGTCGTATAGTGCCTATTTCTTCAACTCAGATAACCCCTTATCGTGTTGTTATCATACTCCGGCTGATTATTCTTGGCTTTTTCTTACAATATCGTGTAACTCACCCGGTAAAAGATGCATATCCGCTGTGGATGACATCAGTTATCTGTGAGATTTGGTTTGCCTTCTCCTGGCTCTTGGATCAGTTTCCAAAATGGTCTCCCATTAATCGTGAAACATATCTTGAGAGGCTTGCTCTAAGGTTTACATTGTTCCTTATCCATGTTCTATTGGGCCTAGCTTCTTTATTTACCTATGATATGTCATTTTTATTTATTTCACTAATCCTAGTTTCTCTTGTTTAGATATGATCGTGAAGGAGAGCCATCGCAGCTGGATCCTGTTGACGTTTTTGTTAGTACAGTGGATCCTCTCAAAGAGCCGCCTCTTATTACTGCAAACACTGTTTTGTCTATACTTGCTGTTGATTACCCTGTGGACAAGGTTTCCTGCTATGTATCAGATGATGGTTCTGCTATGTTGACCTTTGAAGCCCTATCAGAAACAGCTGAGTTTGCGAAGAAGTGGGTGCCTTTTTGCAAAAAGCACAATATTGAGCCAAGAGCCCCCGAGTTTTATTTTTCCCAGAAGATTGATTACTTAAAAGACAAGATTCAACCCTCTTTTGTAAAAGAGCGACGGGCAATGAAGGTTGTTCTTGAAGCATTGTTTCTGTTTCCAATTCAATATATCTAGATATCATGTTTTAATGTGCCAAGTGGAAACTTTATTGAGTGTTGACAAATCAATATTTTTTTTGTAAAAATAAGGCTTGTGAAGTCTTCTATGGTGGCCTGTTGGGGTATGTGGGTCCAGAAATTTAACTATAGATTCTAATGTTTAACAGAGAGAATATGAAGAGTTCAAAATACGAATCAATGCCCTTGTAGCAAAAGCTCAGAAGGTGCCAGAGGAAGGCTGGACAATGCAGGATGGAACTCCTTGGCCTGGAAATAATCCTAGGGATCATCCTGGAATGATTCAGGTCTTACCATTTTTTCCGTAGTTTATATAGTCTCTACCATTTGTAATGTTGTCTAGGTAGTTTAATATTTTGTTTTATGCAGGTGTTTTTAGGTCATAGCGGTGGGCTTGATACAGATGGAAATGAGCTTCCTAGGCTTGTTTATGTTTCTCGTGAAAAGAGACCAGGCTTCCAACATCACAAGAAGGCTGGAGCTATGAATGCTTTGGTTTGTCAAGCTGAAACTTCTAATTTTATTTGTTTTATGGCTTTACTGATTAATGCTTTTCTTTTTCTTTAAAGCTGTGTCTTGATTTGCTTCTTTCAAGTTTATGGCTATTATGTCGCTGTATGTTTTGCTCATATGCTGTGATTCAACATAGATCAACGATGTGTTATAGACAGTGTAGCAAATTCTAAAGCTTTTTTAGGATGTCAATGATGTTGCTAGTTGATCATATGTGGATTTTTTGTATGTAAGAATTATTATTCTTCCTTTCTGCCAACCAATCGAGCATTTCCTTGCTGTGCCATAATTGGTATAATAGCTACGCACTTTTTTACTAGTAAGCAATTTTGGGCATATCTAACCTTGGTTTATCTTGTGTTATGCAGATCCGAGTTTCAGCTGTCTTGACCAATGGTGCATATCTTTTGAATGTTGATTGTGATCACTATTTCAATAACAGCAAAGCTCTTAAAGAAGCGATGTGTTTCATGATGGACCCTGCTTATGGAAAGAAGACATGCTATGTGCAATTCCCTCAGAGGTTCGATGGCATTGACTTGCACGATCGATATGCCAATCGTAACATTGTGTTCTTCGATGTAGGTCTTACTTTATTTAATAATTTTTCTAAGTAGCAACAGAGAAAATAATTATTTTGTTGCGTTGCTCTCCACTGCGTTGGCTAAATTTCATTTCTTTTTTCTACCTGTTAGATCAACATGAAAGGTCAGGATGGTATTCAAGGCCCAGTCTATGTGGGAACTGGTTGCTGTTTCAATAGGCAGGCTTTGTATGGTTATGATCCTGTTTTGACTGAGGAAGATTTGGAACCTAATATTATTGTCAAGAGTTGCTGGGGTTCTAGAAAGAAGGGCAGGGGTGGTAATAAGAAGTACATTGACAAGAAGAGAGCAGTTAAAAGAACCGAATCCACCATTCCCATATTTAATATGGAAGATATAGAGGAGGGTGTTGAAGGTATGCAATTATGAAAAAGTCTCTGGTAACTCCCTTATTTATGGATGTTTATGCATGTAGAATTTTGCATGTTGATTACCGTGTAATTTCATGATTCATTGTGCCCCCATTTCACTGATCAAATCCATATGTAATTTATACTAGCCATAGCTTGTTTGCCAGGCATTTATAGTGTTGTCTGGAAACTGAGATGACAATATCTTGTATCCTTGTTGATATGTATATCCTCCTCTTTCAGGTTATGATGATGAAAGGTCACTTCTCATGTCTCAGAAAAGCTTGGAGAAGCGTTTTGGGCAATCTCCAGTTTTTATTGCTGCCACCTTCATGGAACAGGGTGGCATTCCACCTTCAACCAACCCTGCAACTCTTCTTAAGGAAGCAATTCATGTCATCAGTTGTGGTTATGAAGACAAGACAGAATGGGGCAAAGAGGTGAGATTTGTATAAAGAAATATGAGATTATGAGATTAATAGGAAGCTTGTTTAGTTATTAATTAAACATTTTCTGACTTCGCCAGATCGGATGGATCTATGGTTCTGTGACGGAAGATATCTTGACTGGGTTTAAGATGCATGCTCGTGGTTGGATTTCCATTTATTGCATGCCACCCCGCCCAGCATTCAAGGGTTCTGCTCCCATCAATCTTTCTGACCGTCTCAATCAGGTGCTTCGTTGGGCCTTGGGTTCTATTGAAATCTTTATGAGCAGGCATTGTCCCTTGTGGTATGGCTACAACGGGAAGTTGAAGGGCCTCCAGAGGCTTGCTTATATTAACACTGTTGTCTACCCCTTCACCTCAATCCCATTGCTTGCTTACTGTACACTCCCTGCTTTTTGTCTCATCACAAATAAATTTATTATTCCAGAGGTAAGTGATTTCTTCTATCTCATTTCTTGTTGATAAATCTATAGCTTCTGATAGTGGATCTGAGGTTTCTGAATCTTATGCAGATAAGTAACTTTGCCAGCATGTGGTTCATTCTCCTTTTCGTCTCCATTTTCACTACTGCAATTCTTGAGCTCAGGTGGAGTGGGGTCGGTATAGAAGATTGGTGGAGAAATGAACAGTTCTGGGTTATTGGAGGAACATCAGCACATCTCTTTGCAGTGTTCCAAGGGCTTCTTAAAGTGCTTGCTGGGATTGATACAAATTTCACTGTTACATCTAAGGCAAATGATGAAGATGGCGACTTTCAAGAGCTATATATATTCAAATGGACATCACTTCTCATCCCTCCTACAACAGTGCTTATTGTGAATTTGGTAGGGATAGTGGCTGGTGTGTCCTTTGCCATAAACAGTGGTTACCAATCTTGGGGTCCACTATTTGGTAAGCTATTCTTTGCTATCTGGGTCATTGCACATTTATACCCATTCTTGAAGGGTCTCTTGGGTAGGCAAAATCGTACCCCCACCATTGTTATTGTTTGGTCCATTCTTCTTGCTTCAATATTCTCCTTGCTGTGGGTGAGGATTGACCCCTTCACCACAGATTCCAGCAAAAGCAATGGTCAATGTGGCATCAACTGTTAGTTCTCTCAGTGATTCATTTTCTTTTTTACCTTCCACTTCTCTTGGAGACACAAGATTGCAGTCATGTGTATATAGCAAAAGTTCAGTGTGGAGGATTGGTGACCCCTTTAGAAAACAAGCAAGAAGTAGATGACAGAAAATCCTGTTTGTACCATTTGTGTTTCTATTGTTCATTTATTTATTTTACTTGTACCTTTTTTTGGTCCTACAAGAATACTTGTGTTGAGATGTATGTCAATCGATGTAATTTTGTCCGCATAATATATGTACTTTGTCTGAATATGTCATTTTTTATATCCTCTAATCTATTAGACTAAGAGTGATCATATTCATACCGATTCAAGTCAATAAAAACTCTGAAAAAATTGAAATTTGTGTTTGATTGGATTCTAAAGATGAAAAACCAAACCTATGTGTTCATCTGATGTCTCTTAATGGGCAAAGGTTCTGGCACTAACTATTTGCCAACAGAAACTAAAAGTACGGCAGCAATATATAAATGCAGTGAAATTACAATATTGGATTTTTTTTTTGTTGAAATGAAAAACAAAACAAATAAGTTTCAATTTTACAATTGAAGAGCATTATTCCGCCAGCATTGAAACTGGCTTGGAAGCTTATGCAGAAAAACTTGAAACAAGCCCCTTTTTGCTCGAGTTCTTCGCCGCTGCACTCATCTCTTTACAACACCTAAGTAAAATAGAAGCACTAAATCCTGTAACAGCATCTGAAAATTAAAAGCACAGATACAAAGTAAATCATGTAAGTAGAATTATTAGCAACATTTAAAAGAAAACAGGTCAACCTAATTCTAAGTGATGCAAGCCAAATCTATTGAAGAAAGACCATGTCAGAGGCTGGTTCACTCAAGAAGGAAGAAAGGGAAGAGTGTTTCAGTATATATGCACAGAAATTATGCAGCAGTATATATACTGAGAAATTACAACATGACATCATGGAAATTATGCAGCAGTATAAACTATAACTTAAAATACATTTTAAAAAAAAAACTATACTTTAAAATTTATGTAAGTACACCACAAAACCAGTTAACCTATGAAAATGAACAATGAAATTATCAAAAGCAGTTCCAAAGCAAGCATCCTCAATTTTTTTTTGTAAGAGTCTACCTATAATCATCAAACAGATCTGTATCAATAGAAAATAATGTGAAATATATTCGGAAACACTTTATAGCTCTTACCTCAACTAAGCCATCTGATAGCTTGATTCATCACTTAACTTTTGCTTGCAACTTCATCGATTGTGTCCATGTTCTCCACATATTTGGCATGATCTTTGTTTACTGATGGTCGATTCATTGACAACTCTAGACTACTTTTGGTTCTTCTGGTTTGTGACATAATTGGATCTTTAATATTTAACTCAGGCTCTTCATTTACTTGCTCATCCATGATAAAACCTTGACAGCTTGTTTCTGAAAGAAGTATATCCTTACTGCTTTGCATTTCAGAAACCATCATTGAAGCCTTTTTGTAAATTTCTTCTAACTGTGATGATATAAACTTGTCTATTTTTTCAGATTTTGCAGCAAGATCAGCTAATGACATTAGTAGCCTATGGACATGCATACCACGCAAAGTTGCTAAATCATCACGCTCCGATACAAGATTTGTTTCACCTCCAACAAATCCAACATTCTTATTAGCATCCCCAACCTCTAGCTTCCGAGATCGAACATTTCTAAGATGATTCCAACAATCCCTTTTAGAAAAGGATGAGCTTCCATTGTTAAACATTGTAGCAACTTTCCCAGTAGGTAATCCATCTTGATGAAACTTTTCAACAAGGTTCTTTGCCGCTACACTCATCCCTTCTTTATGACACCTCAGATACTTCACACTCTTAGGGCTAACCATAATATGATTATGATCATTATTAAAACTAACGATAGCCCAATTATGTCTCTTTCTCGCCTTTGAAACTACAAGCGAAGCCTTACAATCGGTTCTTGAAGTTGAGCACCTTTTCCTGACTTTCTTCATGGTAGCATTACTTTCTTCAGCATCATTACTCTTGCTTACATGTTGACCTTCATTAGAACATACAAGTATGCATGAATTAGGCTTACTTGAACGGATACGAAATCCAAAGCCCTCTTTCTTAGCAAATGCTTTGTAGAACTTTTTAACATCATCAAGAGAGTCGAATTCTAATCCAATACGAGGATAAAGGTCATGATGCTCATTCACATTAGGAACATCATCCGGTGAAGCATTATCTAAGCTTGTTTCTAGATTAGCATCTTCTACGACGTTATTCTCAGAATTTCCCATATGCTGTGCACCCAAGAAAAAGAAATTTAAAATGAAAAGGTATGATACAACAAGATTTTAAAGCAAGTCAGAGAGACCAAAGTCAGAGAGCTTAGGAAATAATTACAATACCTCAATATTATGGATCTCATTTTCTGCGGTTTGTGTTGCATCCATCATAGATTGAAGTGCCTTTTCTTGAGCTTTAAGTATCAGCAAATCTGCTTCTTAATAAGGCTGCGCGGTGAAGCTTTTCGGGAGAGACTTGCCTCTTAGATGGAGCTCTCAATTAGTCAGGGAACTTCGGTCAACTGCATTCGCTGAATCTACATATGAAGGAGATTGTCGGCTAGAGTGATAAGTACCTGAGGCTTCCTCATCAAAATCATGCACACAATAAGTTATACTAAGAAGTAAGAACATAATAAAAAAACATGAGCAACACTCACCTAGTCCGGTTTCTGAATTACCATTCCTTTGATCTAAAGACAAGTCCGGTCCTAGTTTTTCCTGAAACAGTTTTTAAAAGGTATATTAGAGTCAAAGCAAAAGAATTCATTATAGCACCTAGGGTTTCAAAAGTCAAAACCGCAATTGCGACCGCAACATAACGAGTTTTTGGAGTGCCTGCATCGGCATCGCGGCCGCAATTGTAGTCGCATCACCCTTGTACAAAATTCCACGCAGCAGCAACCGCGACCACAACCGCGATTTAAAACCCTACCCCACTACATCATATACCAAAGGTAACTATTACCTAGTCTAAACAAAATTGAAAATTGTATGCCTATGACTAGGTAGAAGCTAGCAAACCTAATCATACAGAGAAGTGGCAGTAGTAAATTCATGGGAAATTCTCAGCTTCATTGTTGTACTATAATGCATAATGAGAGAACAAAGCATGCATACCTGTGATTAACAATGAGAGCGAAAACGAGAGATGAGACAGAGCATCAGGTCGGTGCCTGAGAGTATTAGGATTTGGGGGGAAATGAAAAATCTAAGCCCTTAAATTAAGTTGACACATGGATGGGATTTGGTATCACAATTTATTTTAACACCTGGTTGTGTGAATTTATGGATTCCCTAAATTCAATTTTGACAAACTCATATCAATTTATCTTGGTCTCATTTTTACTTAATTTTTATTCTTATCTTTTTTTTGTTACTATCACATCACATATCGTATACAATTTTTTCTAACTTTTTTGTATGTTTTGGTATTTATATACTATTTTCCATAGAGAAACTTTTAATAATTTTTTCAATTCAAATACTTGGAATTAAACTGACTTAATTATTTTTATGATAAATTAAAAAATCTAGAGGATTGGGTTTGACATTTTTTCATATTAACGTAACATTTTTAGTATGTTTATTTAAAAGTTGGAAAGAAGTGTAAGTACATTCATTCAATCCAATTGTTTATTTCCTTAGCTTTTTTTGCCACGTAATTTGTGTAAATGTACATTGGAGGCGTTCTTAACAGAAATTCAAATAGAGTTATCTTGTCAATACAAATTTAGTACCTCTTGAATAGATATTCTCTCCAACCAATAACATGATGAGAGGACAATCCTTTTTTTATTTTATGTTTCAAGAAGAGGATGCAAATCCCCACGGAAATTCAAATAGAGTCTATCTTGTGGTTTGTTATCAAGCCGGCAGAGAAATTCTAAGGAAAGGGATGAATAGAGTGGGAAGAAGGAAGCCAGCCATCTTTAAGGACCTGCATTCAAAATCTTTCACTACTACACATTACTCTTCAAAAAGAATCAACCAGCACTCAAACTACCATTTTACAAAGTATAGTTCTCAATCAATCTGAAATTTAATTGCAAATAAGATTATTATATTTTCACAATTGATACCAACAAAATGTGATTTGTGGGGGGCCAAAAATCCAGTAATATAAAAGAATTCCAAAATAAGTTAACAGAATATCAATAAACAGAGTATGTAGCAGGCTTCATCGGAAAGCAAGCACTTGACTCATCATCCTATTGCTTCTCATCATCATCTATCAAAATGCTCTTGCATGCTTCATAACACATGAAAGAGATTCCGGCGGCCGGCACCAACTTCATGCAACTAGGTCCCAGCCCTCTATATAACCCTTGGATCCCTTCTTGTTCTAGTATGCTTACAAGTGCATGAACCACATTTTTATAAATCTGTCTTCCACTGAGAGCTCCCACTTGCATATGCTTGCGAGCCACCTCGAGCGGAAAAGTTGCAGTGCTTGAAATAGCACCAGCTGCTGAACCAATCAAAAGGGTCTCAAAGTTACCAATCTTCTCTTGTTTGAAAACTTTCCGGTATGTTTTTCGCAAAGTGTCGTACGCGAAGTAATTGGTGGCAGCATATGGAATGACTCCAATAAGACTAGGAGTGAGGCCTCTGTAAAGTTCTGAAGGACCCTCTTCTCGAATTATTTTCACAAAGGCATCAAGTAGACCATTGTAAACATCTCTCTGCAGAATCAAATAATCAATAATCAATAATCAAGCCTGAGTTTTCCCTTTAATTTTCAGGTATAATGCTAAAACACAAGTATGCGAGAGCAAAATTCTGTATATTTTTAACGTACATACCTGGATAGTTAGTCGAGTCTTAAGTAATTCAAGAGGATATGTGCATATAGTTGAACTCACTCCAGCACAGGCACCTGCAATCAATGATGCAGGAATTGGGAATTTGGACTGCTCCCCAAGCTTAGGTGATAAGTTCTTGTTTACTGTATCGAAAGCAAATAGCTGCAGGAACAGGTGAAAATATATTGAGATACATAAAATCTACAGTTTACATTTAGTTTATCACCGTCTGACACATAAAATAATGCTCTTCACATTTAGAAACATTATTCTCCAACAAATTTCACATTCAGTGAGATCCAGACGTATGTTTTGATTTCTAAATACGTTCATATTTCAGTTTTATAATAGTTTCAAACATAGAATTCAATTTCTAATTTGAATCATATCTTTCCCTATTTTTAAATGTTATAACTTATAAACACTATGTCTGGGAATCAAATTGATTTGAGTAGAGAGATTTGGCTGACTTATAGAAACTGAATTCACATGCACAAAATTGTGAAACTTAGAACAAAACATACTTGTTTGCATTGGAATGTGTGCTAATGTGGGTTGAAAGTGTATCCAAACACGCACTAAGTCTAATACCTAGAAAATAAGAAAATAAGAACAAAACACTATTATTGTATTAACGTTCATTAGATACAAAAATTAAAGCAATTTAAGACTTAAAACGGCTACAGTTTTAAGGAAAGTGGAAAACTCCAAATTAAGACTTAAAAGTAATTGAGTTCTGAAAGCAATAAACCCAACTATTTGTCATTACAGGGAAAGGAGCATGACCAAATGGTAGAATAAAGTACCAAACCTAAAGTAACTTGTCTTTAAAGTGCACAAGTAAGGCATATCCACCCTTGGTTTATTATAAGGTACATCATGGTATTAACCAGCTAGCATCCATGTGAACTTTATGGACAAGCTCATTTTGAAGGGACTTTATCTTAAAAAAAATCTTTTCAATAAAGAAAAAAAAAAAAAAACAGACTAAGACAAGAAAATATATTGGAGTCAACAGTCAAAGGTAGACAATATCATCTAAAGAAATGGAAGCACAAATTTTCTGTGAGTATATCTATTGATGAAAATGTTATAAGGGTGGTCTAGAGGATGAGGCTTCCAACAAAGTGGCAGTTGTTTCCACGCAGAGAACCTATAACTACCTGAATCTGAAAACATTATAACAGAAAAGGGTGAGCGCAGAATTGACATAGACTAGCAATCAAGACGCATTGTACTTCTGTTTCGTGATAAACTTCACAATCATATACCGTAGTTAATCAGCACATACACCCAATTTCTCTCTTCATATAGGAATGTGCATTATATTGAATTTTTTGGCTCACATGAAAAGGTTCAAAAATCAAGTGAATGAAACAGAAACTAATGTAGGAGATGCTACTCTTGCAAGGTCATCAAGCAGAATCTTACACAGTCCCTTTGGAGTAGCTTGGTGAAGTAGATACCAAAGTACCTTAGATTGAGAGAATCGGTCTAGCCAATCTGAAGCTCTATTTGCTTCTCTAATAGCATGACAAAGCTCCAGACACCATCACCATCACTGCCCGAGGATGTAGTGAATGGCTCTAGAAGAAGATTAAAACTGTGATTAACATCAAACCCGTGTTCAATCATCTCTAAATCAACAAGACAATCAGCGTCCAGCAAAGCCTGCTTAAATCAATGATTCTCTCCTACCTCCAAACTATAAAGTATCCCCGGTTATGACTTATGATGCACTAAATTCATTTTAGCACTTCAAAATGTTCATTTGAATTCCTGTTATGCAGAACAGAAAGTATATAATTCACTAATTCCAGTGACCTCTTCTAAAAAGATTTGTATATAAAGCTGTATATGGTCTAGAAAATATGGTATCATCTACTCCTATCCAATAAATCATTCATCAAAAAGCAAATAGATTTATAAGTGCAGAATTTGCACAAAATGATATCAGGGAAGCAATAAAGAAACCCAATGAGATAAATTACTTGAAGAACAACCAAGTATAAATGAAACTAAAAAGGCTTGAGAAGCAGTATAATCTATTACCTCAATGGCCTTGCTAGGCGCAACCCGAATGACATTAACAAGATTACCCCTAAACAACCCCTTCCAACCATCAATCTTCATAATATTCTGGAACACCTCAGAGGTAGAACTGCCACTACTTCCCACCATCAAATGAGTCCTTATAGTCTCCAAAGGCGCCACCGCGGTCCGCGAAATCGCCCCAGCAACGGCCCCACTAAACAACCTCCTGATAGAAGGATTCCTGATCTTAATTCTGAGAGCAAAGCCACCCTTTTTCTTCTTAACCTTAACTCCATCATCATCAACAATCTCAACTTTCCCCAGTGACTGAACATACTTTGCATACAAATCGTTAAAGGGAAGTTTCAATCCACCATTGTTGTTCCGGGAATCAGAAGGGTTGTTGGGTTGCACATCACCGAACCCCATTCCCCTTTGACCAACGCTGGCGAACAAGCCTCCGGGATGATGGTACCCCAAATCGCAGACAGAGAAAAACCCATCTCGTTTGTCATCAAATAGTTGGATTTTGTTCCTACCCATCAACCAGATAGAGCTTGTGAGCTTGTGATGTGTGATAAAGCTTGGCTTAGTGAATAACAACACACATAGCTACTACTATGTTACAGTGATGGATTCAGGGAGACAACAACGTTGTCATTCTGAACCTAGACGAAATCGAACATAAATTTTAAGGTATGGTTTTGGAACTGTTGTTGTTGTTGTTGCTGTTGCTGTTGCTGTTGCTGTTGCTGCTGCTGCCTCTTGGTGTGGTGAGAAGTTAGGTATTCTCCTCTTGTTTTGTTTAGCGTTGTTGCAGTGCCACCGAATCTAAATCTTCTACTTTAAATATTTACCCAATTAAATAATGAAATAAAAACCTCACTTTCATCAAAGGTGTTGCATATTTTTGAAGTGCTTTGACTTCTTTTCTTCTGTTGTTCCTTTGCATTCATAAGTTTGAAAAAGCATTGGAGGATCAAATTCCTCACTGATCAAAGTAGAACAAATCCTATGAAGAAGATGAAGTTTTTCGTTAAGCTAAGTTTGAAATTAATTTGAGAACCAAATTCTTCGTCGAGCAAGTTTGAAAAAATCCTCAAAGGATCAAGTTTTTCGCCGAGCAAGTTTGAAAATTAGTATAAGGATTGAGTTCCTTGTCGAATAAGTTTAAAAAAATTTATGAGGACCAAGTTCCTCGTCGAGAAAGTATAAAAAAATCCTACGAGGGTCGAGTTCCTCGTCGAACAAGGCTAAAAATCCATCCAAGGACATGATCCTCATCGAACAAGTTTAAAATCCCTTTTGAGGATCAAGATCTCATCAAGAAGTCACAAACCTGTCGAATTTTGAGCTCTCTCTGAGGTATGACTTATGGCTCCCGAGATCTTGTCAGGCTATGACCGTTGATTTCCATGATTATCGAGATGGTTTACACAGGTTGCCTCAAGCATAACATCTGACCATGACCGCACATGTATATTCGACTATTACCGAGCATGTCTGACACCTCGTCCATAGGTCAACTACTAAAATCCGACTTCAACATACGTTGATGGCAACATGTTGCCCGCGACCATGGCTGATGAAACATACTTATTTGAGCACATGGACGATCACTTACTATCAACTTGCATGAAGGGACTTAACGTGTCTGGCGTCTTTCTAGCTCCCATTGTGTCACCTCAGTGCGGGCTCCCAAGGTCAACAATCGCTTCCGTGTAGAAATGATCACAACGCACAAGAAATCAAAGCAACATGCAAGCCTCTACACATTGTTTGACCAACGATGTCATGTACTTTTGTTGGGGGAGATAAGGGAGTCTATTGGTCGAGGAATAAGACACCAAGAGATATCAACGCCACATCTTAACCCAAAACTTTAAGGCATTAGGTTTATGAGTCACATTTCTTATAAAGTCTTCTTCTCACCCATGAACTCCCCTGCCTCCCCCGCCAACTTCCTTTACAATAATCGAACGGTCTCCCAAAACTAACGTTGTACCTCGTTCTCCGACTGATAAAAACCTTACCTTGGATTCCTCAAACGGCCCGAGCCTATATAGAAAAGGCAAAAAAAGCTTATAAGGTACACTCTTATATCATCTTCTCCGCATCTCACTCATGTTTTAATTTGAGCGTCTTATTGTTTTTGCATGTGCCACCACCAACACATTACACAACAAAGGTTCAACGCCTCAACCCTGATCAGCACGAAGGGTCACTGCATTCACCATTGTTTTGTACTTATCAAAACACTCTCATGAGTGATTTAGTTGGCTTACTAACGCCAAAATGTCATTGATGACGCATAATTACGTTATTGCAAGAGAAATGATGATCAAACGTTAAAGTAACTGGCTAAAGCTATATATATCTTTGATAATTAAACATAAGGTGCTACAATAGTACAATCCATAGAATTGAATCTAAACCGCACGATGGAGTTCTTGCACTAAAAAGGGGTATTGCTTTGTCACATTCCATTAAGATCTAGGTCTGCCGCCCTTTTATATTGAGGTAGTTCAAAATTCTCTCTAACACTTCTTGCTAAAAATGTAACGCGCGTCATGAGAGAAAATTCTCAGCCATAAAAATCCCATTAAGCTCATAAAAAAAGTTTCTTTAATCAATATTTTTAACTTAACGATGAACATGACACATGATATGCATTCCCTAAAATTAATTAGTATTTAAGTATTATTTATAAAAAGATAAGCATGACAGCTTGATACATTTAGCTACCGGCTTTCAAATTGATGGTTATAAATTGAGAAGTGAGAACACGAAAGGTCTGGTACCATCAACCAAAAAACCATCTACTATCTAGCAACTCATCATTTGGCTGGAATAATGATAAGGCTCTTTACCTTTGCTATCATATTTAGCCTTTTGCTCAAACAAATGAGCCTGCAGGTTCATGGAGAAGTTGGCACTGCTGCAGCTTATGGACCCCCTTACATACGTAAGTGTACAATTAATTTACATGATGCGTGGACATTCACTTTTATTTGAACATCGTTCTGATATACGCATTAGCATCGGTTTTAACCTATGCACACATTTAAGGAGATAAAAGACTATTGTTAATGTGTTAAAAGGGTGTCTGAATTTCTGCTTATTTAGATGCTCATTACATGAGCACTGATTCGTTTACACGAGTTTTTGAGCGACATCTGCAGTTTGTAGTAGTTTTTGAGCTACAAACTGCAGAGTTGCATGGGTTGGTGTCTCCAAAAAACCAGTGTAGACAAATCATTATTATTATTATTACAAGACATGATTCAAGTACAAAAGTGAACGCGTTGCATATTTGGATCAATTTTTCTTTGGTCAGAATTAATTCTAACATCCAGGCTCTCGCATAAATTCCTTAATTGATTTTGATTGAGGGACTTTCGAACGTGCACTTAATTTGCTTAATTTCTCCTGTTTGTTTGGTTTGGTATGTAGCTACTGCTTGTGATGGAAATAGGAGAGAACAGTTTCCTCCAGGGAATATCTTTGCGGCTGTAAATGAAGGATTGTGGGATAACGGGGCAGCATGTGGAAGAAGATACAGAGTAAGGTGTGTGAGTGGACACAACAAGCCATGCAAAGGTGGTAGTGTTGATGTTAAAGTGGTTGATTCTTGTGCTGCAGGGTCGTCATGCTCAAACACCCTGCTCTTGTCAAATGATGCCTTTGCAGCCATCTCACGTTTCCCTAATGCAAAAATCAACATTGAATACACTCAGTAAGCATGTCTTCTACTTCATTCTTCAATGTCATCAATATCATTTTCCAGCCAAGTAATTAATCAACTTAATTCCATTGGTGTTCATGCAGGATATGACATTCCATTCAGGCCAACATGTTCTGAATAAGCGCACCTTGATGATTTGAAAGAACAGAATGTAGCAGTGTTGTGTAACAAAGTATATAGTGTTTGAGTGAATCTTCTGTATACCATGATGTCAATAGAGACTATTGATATTTAGTTGTAAGAAAGATTTTGCTTCTGGAAACCGAAGAATTGATCTAATAAAACACTTTTAGATATGTATACATCTTTGCCGATGATCTATTCTGGTTTGTTGGTAATTTCTTCTTAGGAATCCAATTAATGCCACATCCTTTATCCTTTGCAGATAATCTTGAAACATAATTTTAACTAGTATACATGTCATGTGTATAGAGTTGAATCGATTAAGAGTTTATAGTGTATTGGTATAGGGGACATCTTGGCAATGTTCATATGATTCCTCTGTTTGGCTTGTGTTTTTTTAAAAGTCTCGTATTAACCACAGAGATATGAGTAAAATATAAGTTTTGTTATAAAAGCTAGAACAATTCTGAACCTTGAGCTTTTGGAATAGAGTTAAGTCTAGCCTAAATTCTGACAAAATATCAAGTCTATCCTGATTTGTGGATTTATTAACTAGGCCACATGTGCAAGTTCAGACTTTGATTAAGTTCGGTTAACAAGAGATAAGGCTTAGCCCAATCCACTTAGTAAATCCTTTGTTTACAAGGCCTTGATCATTTAGGTGCATCTTTGGACACAATGGAAAATTATGGTGAATAGAAACAACTTCCATTAATTTTTGTAACTGTCCATTGTGATTTTAGTTTAGTCGTAATTTTTCACTATGGATTCAAACATGCACAATAATCATAATCAGTATGAGTGTGTTTTACATGATAATTAAAATATCAAGCACGCCAATTTACAAAGAGAATGTGGGGGGATACTCATCAACTAAAAAGTGCAGTCATACCAGTAAGCAGCTTAATTGCATGCGGAAAACAGTATTTTGTAGTTAGTGGCGAAGTGTTAAAATGCTTTTATTTTTTGGGGCTGCACAAAGTGCTAATTCTAAAATGCTGCAAGTATTTAGTGAAATGTTCAATTTCTAAATAGTGTGTATGGAGAAGAATTCGTTGAAAATGTCTATTTACTTAATGTGATCTTAAAACTTTAAGAGGATTAATCTCAAAATTGTCATTGTGTAGATAACTTGGTGCAACTAAAAATGGTGCTAAGTAAGCACATTGGAACAGCCTCATTGCTATATGAAAAAAAGTAGAGGCGGCAAAAAAGTAACTCAATGTATAGCATTAACATATGCGGCACCAGGCAGGAATATGATTTGTTTTCCCCAATTCTTTGTTAATATTTTATGCACCATAATGCTAGATTCAATGTGTATTATCAAACTAATCCTCACGTTTAACATTCTCTTCATAAAAAGAGTGAAGAGCCTTGTTTAAAGGGAAAACTATACATAGCATTAGCATAGTGCACAAAGTTGAATGCACTACCCCAATAAATTGTTTATAAATCATCACCAGTAATCTAGTTCTTACAGAGTGTAGTTCCACTATTTTCCTAAGATAGCTCGGTCAGGTTTCTTTATAGAGTGCGGGAGGTGAACAATCCTATATCAGTTGATCTATATGTTTGGTGGTTGAATCGGATCGGTTAATGATTCAATGACCACTTTTTTTACTGTGAATTGAGGAAGTAAGATAAAGAATGGTTACATTCTTTTTTGGGAGACTTGAGTAGCATCATGCAAGAAGAGATTTTGTAAATTAAGTAATTGGTTACTTATAAGATGCCTTTCGATCATCATGTGATATTGGTAAGCTTATGTACAAAATATCACTTTTTTTATGTTGTGTATCAATATCATTGTCAAAAAAAATAATAGAATGAATATCATTCTAGTTTGAAATTAGTTAAGACTAAATTTTGCAGAACTAATTTAAACACTAGAAATACAGATTGTTTACAAAATAAACTTGGATAAATACTTAAGAATTGACAAACCCGTGCATAGCACGAAATTAAAGTAGCATTATCCACACAATTCCTTGCCATTCCAACCATTATTTATATCAGCACCAACATCTGCATTATTTTCAGTGTACGGAAATGCCAGAAATAAGACAAAATATTGTTCTTATTTATACGTCTTCTCTCTGTTTACCTTACCAGAAAGGAAATCATGGAGTATCACAACGCTGTCTCATGTTCATTGCAGTGAAATTTGTTATTATCGAAAGCGTTAAGTGGAGGCAGGAATGGAGAAAGGAGCAGAAAATAGGGCAATAATGCAAATGAATAGAGGCAAGCTAAGAAGTAAAAAAAAACTCCACTTTACATCAATGTAATGCAAGTCATCAAGCCATGATGAAATGTGAGTTTGGTTTTCCTTTTGTCTAATACAAAAGAAAAACACACATACCAACACATAAAACGATGTAGAATTTTGTCACTTTAGCTTCAACGTGAATGGCATTGAGTTCAACTGATATTCAAACACACATGCATTCTTCATGAGTAAAAAACCGTTTGTAATTTCTGTATTCAATGGTGGTGGTTTGGGTTTTTTAAATCTATTTGTAGAAGGAAGTTTGTTCCAAATGAAAGTGGCAAGCTAATTGAAGCCACTTGAGTAAAAGAACATGGAAGACAACATTCACACGCCAAAGTGTATTGATTATAAGAACATGATCCAGATGAAGAAAGACAAAAAGACTTCTAATTTTGGCTTTAGCTATATACTTTAGCATCTATTTAGTTTCTAACAAACCACACTTGAACATTTTCATTATATACAGGAAATGCAGAAACCAAATCAATTAACTTGGTCAAAATATGATAAATAGTAATACTGCATTAAGTAGGATTAGCTGATAAACCATAATTAACAAGTAGGATGCACAAAAGTTGGTACAAGCAAACTAGAATACAACAGAGTTCACATGGAACTGAATTGCAACCATGTATCTATTTGTCGGTGATCAAACCCATGCTAACAGGACAGTGCCTATGACGTATACTCCTAGGTGAATTGGTACTATAGCAGCATATGCATATGGCTACCACAGAAATGAATTCAATGATGTTTCCTTCCCTTTAGACACGTCTGATAGGGGGGGGGGGGATGTGCCTTTTTTCCCATAAAAGGTAACAATCCTTTTCAGCAATAAAGTAAAAAGCTCTCAACTGCAGGCTAAATTAATTTTCCATCTACTGGGATCATGAATGAATGTTCACTAGAAATCACATTAGTGCGGTGACTGGTAAAATTTAGTTAAACAACAAAACTGTGATCTTCCTATCAGCTAGAAATCAATTCAAAGAGACAAGCAATAAGGAAGGGCAAAAACTACTGGTGTGTTTTTATTCTCAATCGGTGCTACTATCTTTCTCATTCACTCACATTGCCGATTGCTGATGCCACACATAAGGAAGGGCAAAAACTACTAGTGTGTTTTTATTCTCAATCAGATGATAGAATTTACTATTTAGACACAGGGCAAACTTAGCTAGATCACACTGTGTGAACATTGACAATATTTAACTGTTCAAACACTATTATTATTCATTATAGAAAAGTAACTAGTCTTTTTCAGTTTGTTGAACAATCTTTAGATTATGAGTATTATATTTCCAGCCAGCAAGGAATCAGTTGGCCCCATCCATTCAAGATCTCATCAGAGTCAAACCATTACATCTAGTGATTGATACTCTAACAAGCTGCCTACCACTTTTCAACATTATACAACCAGACCAGAATAATTCATCTATTTAGAGTGATAGTCAAATTTTAACATACATTACCAAAGATTTAGCTGCATTGCCTTTAACACCATGGATACCCTAGTTTTTTTTGTTTCTTCCTTAAGTATCCCACGGTCGGCAGTCATGAGTGGATATGTCTCTCCCAACAAACCATTCTCCATTCTCCATACGCACCGCCCAGGGATCAAACCTAGACTAGATGCTGAAGGAGCTCAACTATCTACCGACTGATCTAAACCTTAATAGGATACCTTAGCTACATCACAAGAGAAACCCCAAATTCACAATACCAGAAGCAAGTAACAACACAGAAAAGAAACATAATCTGAATAAATAAAGCATTTGAAAATTAAAACTCAATAGATTGAGAGTTCCTACAATGACATAGATAGAACTAAGCAACAAAAAAAGGGGAAATGGAAAAATGATGACAAAGTAAAGAACCTGAGACTCTTACTCTAGTAGCAACTCCTAATCAGCAACATGCCCAAAGGATGTAAATTCCATTTAGCTTCTCCAGATTGTTCTTCCTCCTTGTTTTATTAGTTCATACATCAAATCAGATTCAAGTCAAAATCAATTCTGCTGCTCATTCCTCTTGCCTTCACCATCTCTGTTGTTCTCAAGCAACCTTCCTGATTCCTCATCATCAGCCTGTGCAATTTTCTTCTGCGATTCCTTGGCCTTCATAGCCTGCAACTTGGAATGATTGTAATACGCCACACCCAGAAAAGCAAGCCCATACCCAAACAAATTGATGGGTGTCACAGTATCCTTGATGACAGACCAAGAGAACGCGATCAACAGCCAATCCTTCACAACCCCAGCCACATTCATCGTCAGAGCAGAAGTTTTCCCAACCAGAAGAAACACCGCCAGATTCAACGCAAAAGCGCAGAGCGAATTGGTACCGAAGATGACGAAATCGAAATGGAAGCTCGAGGTTTCTTTCAGAACAGGGTATTCAACGAAGATCCATGGCACAGAGAGGAAGACCAAGCAGCAGGGAGCGACGTAGTAGAGTGATGTGATGGGGTTGAGCGAGATCCCTTTGGAGGTGAGGAGGATTTGGATGAGGACAAGCCTGGTGGCTTCAAACGCGACGGCGCCGAGCTGGAGGAGGACACCCCATGTATCGAAACGGGCTTCGCCGTAGGCGGCGACGGCGACGCCGGCGGAGATGGAGAGCATGTTACACATGGTGTCGTTTTTGTAGGATTCTTTGCGGAGGAGGACGCCGATGGAGTAAACAGCGACGGGCATGAGGGCTTTGAGCATTTGGATGAAGGAGACGGAGAGGTAGATGTAGGCGGAGTTGGAGAGCCAGAGGGAGAGGGAGTAGAGAGCGCCGATGGGGACGACGGAGGAGAGGTAGACGTCGCGAGACATGGAGACGGGTTCGACGAGGCGGAGGACGCGGACGAGGAAGAAGGCGAGGGAGGCGCAGAAGGACATGTGGATCATGGTGAGGGAGATTGGGAATGGCCAATTGTACATCTTCTTGTCGAGGATGTATTTGTTGTAGACGATTACGGTGAAGGAGAGGAAGATCCATATGGCTACGTAGGTGTAGGAGAGGACGATCTTCTTCACTACGCCGTCGCTTAGAGATCCACCTTTCCCCATTGTTGTTGTTGGCGGAACCACCGTGACAACCACCGCCGGAAAGAAAGATGAAGAAGAAAGGGTCAGGTGAGAGATAGATAGGGAAAGAGACAAGTGTGGATGAGAGTGAGTGAGAGTGAATGAATGAATGAGTGAGTGAGGAAAATAACAACTAGGGGAGGATACTTCTTAAAATATACATTAAAATTATACTAGGACTTTAGGTACTAGACAAATGTTATCATACCCAACCAATTTGAGGTGGGTTATTATTAGTAAGGACTCGGTTGTGTGCCTAAATGATAATTCAAGTAATAAAAGGTGAGATATATGAGTTTGAGAGGGAAATGATGTAATGAGTAATAATATATACACACACCTCCTTATTTATACACTTTATTTCTACCTATTTTTATTTCTATCTCTCTCATCTTATCATCTATCACATCTTATATTTTCTCTCTCTTACTTTTTCTTTTCTTCCTATCTCTCTCCTCCTCCACTTCTTTCCACCTCAATTTAGAGGTGTGGACAAATAATTATTGGTTATGTTGGCGAGTGATCTATAAGTATTTGTGTAAGCAATTTATGATTTTAAAGTAGAGGTCGAAATAGGTTAGGTTAGGCCTTGAGTAGCTCAAGTTTTACCTTAATTCTAATTTCACAGCTTAACTTGTCATGTGGTTTGTCATATGCTAAATTTTAAGGTATGATTTGGCATTTTAAATGGTCTATCGTGATTAACTCATCTATTTACAAGTCTATTTAATAGGAAATGTCACCTTTAAGAGGTGAGTAGGTCGACGGACTAATAAGTTAGCGGGCTAATATGTCTTTTTATATATAATTGCATTTTCACTTATTTATATTATTATTAAAATAATATGTGAACAAACCGATTACCAGGTTAAATATAATTTTTTTGATAGCCTGGGCCTAATCTCTCTTAATTAGACTTTTAAAAAAGCTTAAGTCTGACCTTTTTAATAAATGAGTCAGACAACCTTGGACGGACTAGGTTGCAGGCTCCTAACAAGCCATCTATCCTACTTTCGACCTTTATCTCAAAGACATGCATTGTCTCATAATACCGACGGGAGCCGAACCATCCAAATTGTTTGAAAAAAAAGATAAACTTCATAACAGAAAATCATAATCTAATATCAATTAAAGAGAACATGAGACAATTTTCACGTGAGAAAATTATAATTTAATGTTATCATGTTTTATGAGAAACTTAGCTGATTGATTAGCTGTAGATCAATAAACTAAGTTTTTGTTTACATAAATTAGATGATCCTCCTCAGAATTGTAGGGATCGGTTTTATTCACGACATCTAACTTAACTTATGGCTTTTGGTTATGGACTTTGGGCCCCTTACTCTCTTTTAACAAATTTCTTTTACGTGTTTTGACAAAAAAAAAAGAAGCACATGTATATCTCCATATGATAAAATTTCTTGATCTGTTGTCACTGTGACTGTATGTATGTTATTCATGAAAGGCTTAATTGCAACTTTGGTCCCCGACGTTTACCAATGCCACGATTTTGGTCCCCCACCTAATTTAATTACATGGATGGTCCCCGACGTTGTAGGCCGTGTGCAACGTTAGTCCTACTGTTTATTTCTTAATGGAGGAGGCTTACGTGGACGTCCAGTTGGAGAGAGAAATGAGGTATGAGGAGAGAGGGAAGCACGTGAGTATCACGTGACCCTTATATGAACCCATTATACCCAAACCCCTGACCTCCCTGGAACGAAGAAGGTAACGCGATTTAGATCCCTAGGGTTTCAGATTTAGGTATAATGGGTTCATATAAGGTTCACGTGATACTCACGTGCTCCCCTCTCTCCTCAGATCTCCTTTTTCTCTCCAACTAGACGTCCACGTAAGCCTCCTCCATTAAGAAATAAACGGTAGGACTAACGTTGCACGCAACCTACAATGTCGGGGACCATCCATGTAATTAAATTAGGTGAGGGACCAAAATCGTGGCATTGGTAAACGTCGGGGACCAAAGTTGTAATTAAGCCTTCATGAAAATATGAAAAGGAAGTTATATATAATACAAATACAGAACTTTTTCACTTATGCAGGGAAATATATTCAGATTTTATTGTTTAATTTTTTTCTTAGAGATTAAAAAAATGCATGTATTGTTGATTTGTGAAAATGGAAGTGGATCATAATTTTCCCAACAAGGTTTGGTGTTGTTGAAACTGTCTCTATATAGTACAAGACAAATTAGAACTGTGGTTGGTATCTATGTTTGGAGATATGAATCATGGTCATTTCAATTCTATGCATTTATGTGATACTACTAGTCATGTTCATAGGGTCTCATTCATGCATGAGAAGGGTAAAGTAAATTGCATCAATAAATTCGGCACCATACCCACTATATTCGTAGGTCAGTCAGTGATATGTCTCTCTTTATGTTTGGGAAGCCGCTTCAACAACCTTAATTTGTGTTTGACTTTAGAACTTTAGTGATAGTACTAATACATTGTTCAGGTAACAAAAGAAATAAGGAGGAAGAAAATAATGGACTGTTTGTTTGAAGTTATGTAAATTACTAATTATACAATTTAGAGAGAAAAATTTACAAATATAATTCATTACAATACAATTTTTGAAAACTGAAGAAATGAAAATGATATGCAGAAAATTGAGCAAATTGCTCAGCAATTTCTATTGTTTGTAATATTTTTAACTCCTTTGATAGATCATCATCATTTGTAGATTGATTTCACAAATCACCCTGCCACAATGCTTTTAGTAAGTGCAATCATGTGTTTATAGCTTGAAACATATTTGAATATTAATTATTAGACAGAAGAAAAAGGTCATTTTTCTACTTGGGATAAACCAATTGATAATGATTAGTTGTTAGGTTAAGTTTGAAATAATATATATAAGGCTTATTAGCACTTTTGGTCCCCCAAGTTTCTAAATTGTGCAAACAAGGTCCCTCAACTTCAAATATAGCATTTCGCTACCTCCACGTTAGACTCTGTTAGCACTTTTGGTCCCTCACCAGTTTTCCGTCCAAAAACTAACGGTTCTAAGGGTAAATAGGTAATTATGCAAACAAAATTAATTAAAATATTAAAAAAATAAAAAAACCTAGAAAATGCCCCACTCTTCATCTTCCTCATCACCTTGCCTAGAAAACCCAGAAAAAAAAAAAACTTCCTCTCCTAAACATCTTTATCTTCTGCAACTTTTTCCTAGAAATTCAATTAAAACTCAAAAAATCAATCAAAGAAAAATACCCACCATCTCTCCCTTTTCTCTTCCCTATCCCCTCAAACTCTCATCAATCAATGGCTTCGTTTGTGGCGAGAGTAGAGATATACAAATGGCAGAAGAAAAATTAGAGTGCAGCGACAAGCAGAAAGTTGAAATCGCCAAATGGTTCCTCCTCAACTCTCCCCTAGTGAAATCCAATACATTTTCCTCTATTTCCCATGAATCTGAACCAATTATTTTCTGCAATTCAATGTTGCTGCAGATGTGAAATCCATTCTCAACAACCAATTATGTTATGTTCTGCAATTCAATTATATCTTCGCACCACCGAAAGCAGCGCTCCTCTGTCTCGAATCGCACGGCCAAAGCCACCATGGTACAAACCGCGCCGTCGTCAAGCCCCAGGCTACGGTGTCCATTCTCTTCCTCTCGATCCTGTCACTCTCCACTCTTGATGCCACTACCACTTCA
Organism: Lotus japonicus; assembly: GCF_012489685.1. Lineage (NCBI taxonomy): Eukaryota > Viridiplantae > Streptophyta > Magnoliopsida > Fabales > Fabaceae > Lotus > Lotus japonicus. The sequence continues at coordinate 86,888,269 of NC_080041.1, read as the reverse complement.
TCTCTCCACACTTATGCTTGAATCTGGGACCAGATGTGGGTTGGGAGAGGCTGAGGGACGAGATCGACAGATTCGACGGTTGTGGGTTCAGAGGAAGGGATTCGACGGTGGTATTGGTTCAGAGAGGAGAATCGGTGGTGGTGGAGGTTTTTGAGAAGGGGATTTGAAGGGGTTGGGATGGCAGAAGAAGAAAAAGAGAGAACAGGAAGAGAGATAGAAAAATGATGACGATGAGAAGATGATGATGGAAGAAGATGATGTCTTTTTTTATTGTATTATGTTTTTTTTTTCCTTCTCCAGAAAACCATATTCTGTTTTTTAATTTCTTTAAATATTTTAGGATTTTTTTTTTAATTAATTTTATCAATTTAAATTTTATTAAAAATTCCACATCAGCAAAAACATTAGTTTTTGGACGGAAAACTGGTGAGGGACCAAAAGTGCTAACGGAGTCTAACGTGGAGGTAACAAAATGCTATATTTAAAGTTGAGGGACCTCGTTTGCACAATTTAGAAATCTGGGGGACCAAAAGTGCTAATAAGCATATATATAAAAGGGTTACATAAGATTTGGTTCATATATAATATGTTCAGTTTGAAAATTGTCTTTTTTTTAGCAAAGATTAAACTCAATCCTTACTATTCAAGAAACTACATAATTTTAGTCTCTGCCAGAGATGGTGGTCCGGTAACCTTTACCACATGGCTTTATCAATTCTACGTGAAATTGCCATATAACTTCACCAATTTTATCAGAGTTATGTTAATGAGTATGGTTTATCCTAAATAATTTGATGGTGGTCTAAGGTGTCGGTAGGTATGACACTGATGAAATTGTAAAATATTTGTGACATATGAAAAAAAGTACAAATAATTGGACTATCAAATTATAAGATAATTGGCTTCAACCATTAATTTCACCTAATACGCTAATACAGAATTGAATATATTATCTGATTTCATGTTTGAATGAGGGAAAATGCAACCCTCCTTATACTTCATAGATCTCATTTTCCAAATGCAAATGAATAATCTTCCGGTCGCTTAGTTCGTCAAGTAAACGACCTTATGAGGTTGAAGCCAAGCTAGAAGGATAGCGAGTATGACAAACTGAGTGCATAGACTTGTCAAGGTGTCCATATCATATCATAAGCTTGTGGTAAGTCCATTGTTGACTAGTAAACAAACTTTGCTATCAAATTAAGTACAAAACCTACAAAGTGACTTCTAAACGTGTTGGCCACTTCGATGGCGCAAATTTTGGGATCAACTCATTCATTAATTGCAAGCAATGTGCATCTTCCACTTAAACACCAATGGCAATAGTGCCCCAAGCTTCAAGCAGCCTGTTACAAGAGCAACAATATTAAATTCAACGCCACTTTTTCCATGAATTCTATGCCAAACTTTGAGTGCCTCCGCTGATAACGTCGTCGTACGTGGAGTGTGTTTATTTTTCTTGTGGAATTGTTCCCTTGTGTTAGGTGAGGATGGCCATCACCAAGCATATAGATATAACTGACACGAGATTATTCTAATGTAAACATATGTTTTAAATTTAAGTCGTTGAAAATGCAGTTGCGTTAAATACTTGTTATAATAAAGGTTCTATCTGGCTCAAGCATGATTATGTTTGTGGAGTGTGGGAAATAACTGTAGTTTAAACTTTAAAAAAAAAAAGTGAGGATGACCATGCATCCTTTCTAAGAGTCCTGCTATTGATTGTCAAATAATTAGATGCATGACTGACCAATATGCATGCCTGCCCTACTCTTGACAATAACACCGTACCGGATCATGCATCTAGATTCTTCTTCAGTTCACTCTTGCTCTTGCCCATCAATTTCGGCATGCCCTTTATTAAAAGTAACTTGTGTTTGGTTATGGAACGAAAGTAAGAAGAACGAAAGAGAGAGAGACATAGAGCAAGAGAAGAGTGCCTCAACAGCATAATCCTCCTTTCTCCACCTTGTACCAATACATTTCGTAACGAAATCCTAAATATGATTCCGTATAACTTACAAAATATGGTTTATCTAAATCGTCCAGAGTTATACATCGGTAAAATTAAGTTAGTCATAGGTGGTTCAATAGCATTTTAATGTGTAATTTCAGATCATGACATGTGTCAAAATATTATTGAGTCACCTAGTAATTTTACTTTTTTTTTTGTACTTCTAGTAATTTTACTTGTTAGGAGAAATGGAGAAGATGAGGAGAGAGCATAAGAAAAATGTGTGTAGGGTTTCATTGGAGGCAAACAATAGTCTTCATTAGATACAATAAGAGACAGAGTAAAGTATAAATAGGCAAAGAGTAAAAGACTATTATACGCATAAGACATAAATACTAAAATAAGCTAATATTATCTAACATCCCCCCTCAAACTCACGATGCATTAACAGGGAGTATTGAGAGTTTGCCAACCAAGAAACGAAAACGCCGAGCAGAATGAGACTTGGTAAACAGGTCAGCAAGCTGCATGGAGGAAGACACAAAGGGCAAGGTGATAATTGTAACACCCCGGTTTCTCAACTGAGGAGTCACATTAGTTACCTAACAAAATCTAAGGACTATTTCGTAATCCTAAGAAAACACGATATATTTTTTTTTCTTTTCGAAACAACTAAACATAGTTGAATACATAACATAGTCTTAATTAAACAACCCGTTCCCGACATATAATAATAGTGTCTTACAATAGCATAAGTAAGTTTCCAAAATAAGTGCGCACACTTAAACAGTGGCGAAAACAGGATTTTTGTAACAGAGTTTTCAGATAGCGAAGAAGACTCAAAGCATAACTACTAAGAGGAAACTATACAACTTCTTCCATCCTTGCTCCGCCGGTTACTATCCCTTCTCCATCTCAGCATGGCTAAGCATCGCCAGACGGCTCTTCATCGCCTAATAGCGTTAAGCGCCCAAACAACAAATAACAAATAGAAAGGGTTAACTCCATGCAATTACCATGTATAAAAGAGAAAATCATGCTATTCGAATTTAATTACCTAGCATGGTAAATAACCTAGCAACATAACTCAACTCATATATCAATATCTTAACATAGATTAACTCAGATAGTAATAACCTCAACAATGTAACATCAAATCAGATATCAATAAACCAATAACTAAAATCCAACAACACAGGGTTAGGTGTTAGTTCCCTATAATGCAACTATATGCTGCTACCAAAATGGATCGATCAACAACGTCTCTCAAGACAGGACGATCACGTGGGACAATCACCACCACACCGCCACTTAACGCCACTATGGACGGGACAATCACGTGGGACAATCACCACCACACTGCCACTTTAGGACATCTCGAAAGATGGGACGATCACGTGGGACAATCACCACCACACCGCCACTTTATAACGCCTTGGTAGACGGGACAATCACGTGGGACAATCACCACCACATTGCCACTTAAGGACCAAGCCCTATATGCCAAGTCAATCAACAACAATGCCCACACCAATGATTTATTCGGAGTAACCACATGTTATTCCTATTATCAACGAACATAAATCAATTCAATTGCATACCAACTCAGTTCAATGACAGAAACCAGTATACGGCCGAAGCCTCTCAGAAAACGGAGACACACGTCTCAATAAGTTTACTCGGCCGAAGCCTTCAGAAAACATTTGGCACAAGCCTCAGAAACATTCAACATAAGCAAGCATACAAAATTGCAAGCATAATAATCAAAATCCAATGCCAATCAATATAAACATCTTCATCTCAAACGCAGGCAGTGCGATAAAAGCAGGCAAGACTCATAGACACGCTAAAACTGAATTACCCTTACCTTCGTGAGTAGAAGTTGTGCATGGAAGTTGTGAACCTAGAACAAGGAAACACAATCATCAACACAAGCCTCACTAGGAGCAACACGATCTAATAATACTAATCGAAATCATAAAGAAGGCTTTTAAAGCTTCAGAGTTCACATTTAGGCACGAATGGACAACGGAACCTTCGTTCGCTAAAACGAGCATAACTCGAGCTACATAACTCGGAATGACACGAAACCAACGCCAAAATTTCGACAATCGAAAGAGCTACGCTATAGCTCAGGTCATAGAGACCCAAAAATTATTTTTGGACATGGTACCCTAACAAATAGGTTTCGGCCACTCTCAACAATAGGGTTTCCGAACTTTTTCCTCGATCTAAATCGATTCCTAGGTATTCTTAGGCGATATCTAGGCCAGGGAAACTCTCAGAAAAATTATCGGATCGAAAACTCGAACAGGGGTATTTTGGTCAAGATTTTTAGCTCAGAAACTCAAAATCAGAATTTCGAAAAACAAATTAGATGGGGTCGATACCAACGACGATTATGACGACTAATCCTACTAACGCTAAGCTCAGTCGAGAGTTTTAAGTCTAAAGGGCGAAGCTTTAGTCAAAAATGGGTTTTTCGAGCAAAATTGAGACTCGGCGGCAATTCGGCGAGATTCGGCGAAATGTAATCCGCTAAACATGCTCTTGGGCATGCAGGGAATAAGTTTAGATAGAGAGATCGAGTTATTTGGACAGTTTTACAAAAAGCTCAAAACTTTGAGCACAGAAAGACATAGAGAAAAGCGACAGAATTTACGATCAGAGGTAAGGAAAAGCATCAGTACCTTGAGGCCTACGTATAGCAACGAACTGTGCGACGATCAGACAAGAATCGGCGAAAAGCTCTCCTCCTCCTTCTCCTCTCCAAGCCGCGGGTTGTGTGTGTGTTGGTGGTGATGTTTTTGTTTTTTTTTTTTTTTTCATTTTTCAAGCTATTTATAGAAAATGGAAAATGCGGAAAAATGAAAATTTCGCGATTCTGATTTCTCCTGTGCCATCCTCTGTGAATTCTAAGATAGGTTCTGGCGACAGAATTCCAGAACTCAAAATAGGTTTCTTGGAATTAAGGCAAACGATCCAAAGTCGGTGTAAATCTATTTTACCCGAAAAACTAGTTTTTGCAGTTGATGTCGGATGAGAAAACTTCTTTCTGAAGAAAGATTGGAAAGCTCGAAAGAAATAGGTGTGCGCGTGTGGAATCTTCGTTTGAAGCTCCGAATAGAAAAAGTCTTCATCAACAGTTTACTTTAAGGTTCTTGAGCTAACAGGGTTTTAGTTTCGGCAAACCTCCGAGAACTAGAATCGGACGTTTGTACATTCCAGGGTTTCGTATCGAAACGCTTGTCATGGAAGGATTAAGAGAAGTTCTAACATTTCTCTGAAGATTTTTGGAATTAGTTTCCATCGTGTCTTTAAGTGCAAATTAGTCGTTTACTGACGCTCTCGTCCTAGGTATAAGTGAATACTACTTGTGCTATAACTATATCGACCATAGTACTATTCTTAGTCATTTCCTGAACTTTCTTCTTCATAATATTAATCCAACCATCAAACGAAAGTCAAGTTCCTCTCACGCTTACACAGAATCCTATGCGTGAGCTGGAAATTATTTATTTATTTAATTCTAAAATCTTGGGTCTTACAATACTACCCCCCAAAAAGAAAGTTTCGTCCTCGAAACTTAAGGCTCAGTGAAGAGTTCCAGATACTGTTCCTTCATCTTCTCTTCCAGTTCCCAAGTAGCATCGCCCGTGACTTGGTTCCAAATCACTTTTACCAGAGGAACCTACTTGTTCCTCAACTGCTTGATCCTACGTTCCTCAATCCTCATTGGTGCCACTTCAAAAGACAAGTTGTCTCTAAGCTGGATGTCATCTTCCTTGATGATGTGAGAGGGATCAGGAATATACTTCCTCAATTGTGACACGTGTAGTACATCATGAATCTTGGACAGAAATGGTGGCAACGCAATCCGATAAGCTACTTTACCGACTCGCTCGATAATCTGATACGGTCCAATGAACTTCGGTGTCAGCTTCCTCGACTTTATCGCTCTTCGCACTCCGGTAGTTGGTGTCACGCGAAGAAACACATGGTCTCCCGCCTCGAACTCCAGTTCTCTCCGGCGTGTGTCAGCATAACTTTTCTGTCGACTCTGTGACGTCCTCATCTTCTCTGTAACTCAAAATAAAATAAAGCGGAAAAGCAGGTATTTTTTTTTGTTTTGTTTAAATAAAAAGACTTGTCGAAATAAAGACTCAACCCAATCGCGATTAACAGCGATTAATATACAATACAAGCACAGCCCTCGCTGCAACTAAAAACATCGTCATGAGTGACCTCCAGTGACGGAAAGGTAGTGCCCGTGGGCAAATATGTACAAACTAAAACAAAAGGTTAAGTATTATGAGTACAGTCCTCCAACGAAAGTAAGTCGGCCCAAAACGGCCTCAAAAGACTTCCTACGTCCGACAAACTCCCTGTGATCCTCATGGAAGGGAATCACACGAAAAGCTAATAGTCGGGGACCTGCCCTGCCCCAAAATAAGGAATGACAATCAGAGCTATGACTCTAACAACCAACTCAAAGACTCTAACCACCCATAACCCACACTACTTTCATCGACCCTTCCTCGATCAGGCCTGAAGTCCGGGTCCTCGTCGAAAGCTTCAGTAATAGTCATTACGCTCCGGGTCTTTCTCGCACAACGAATCATCATGAACCGGCTGACGGACGCCTGGCAGCAGGCCGACCGCCCAAACACAAACATACACACAAAGCCAAGGCGCTAGGGTCAACTCACGGAATAAAATAGATAATACAAACAACATGTGATAAAGGGGGTATATATATGTTGTATATATACGTATAAGTCATGTATTGCCTACCCTAAGGTTGATACATAGCATGTTTATCAACATAAAATCATCAAGATATATATAACGATGTTTATCAACAACAAATCACAATAACATCCACAAGTATGGTTAGGTGCATGGCGTGCCAGTGCAATGTCATGCTCAAAAGATGATCCGGATAAAATGTCACCATCTCGATGGATGGGACAAGCCAAGCACCTCGCTTCGCTAAAGAACCTCGCTTTTATGAAGCAGCACGCTCCTGTGAAGCAGCACGCTCTTGTGAAGCAGCTAGCTCCATTTGGGGCATCTAGCTCCGTTGAAGTCCGATCTGATATCGTCCTTCGGAAAGCAGCACACTTTCCAAGAAATGTATGCATGAATGCAATATGGTTAGCCAAACAACGAATCGTCCTCACCAAGGCACGCGTGTCTAGCTAGAGTACATTGTCTCTACAATACTCTAAGGTAAACAAAGAAGTGCTAATCGCATTTGGTAACTTTACTAGTCACTTGGGCTCACCGTCACGATGGCCAAACAAACTGCTCAACGAGCAAAAGAATGCATCTGGCATTCAGTGACTTTTCAAGTTACTTTGACTCACCAGCTCGATGGTCAAATGGACTGTTCAACGAACAAGGAGAATGCTGCTCGCACTCAGTGACTTTTCAATTTACTCAGGCTCATCAGCTCGATGGCCGAAAGGCTGCTCAATGAGCAAAGATGGTGCACTCGCACTTGGGGACTTTCCAATCATCCCAGGCTCATCCTTTGGATGGCTAGATAAACCACTAAAGGAACAAAAGGTGCTATCGCACTCAAAGTTTTCCTCACACTTAGATTGTCGACCCTTCCCGTTTTCCAAACCATTTTCACATCCTAAGTCTTTTCCAAGAGGTTATCATCATTATTTAAAAGTGTTCTATCTTTGATTAGTGTATTATGAATTTCATTTACAAATCAAGTTCTGATTTCGTTTGTTTCAAAACTCTATAAGTAAAAAGATCCCAATAAACCCAAGTAATTCCCCGGGAAGGTCTCGATTCCTAAAACAATAAAGGCTCGAACCTTGGTTCGACCTATCAAACATTCCCAAAACAAACCCGTCATTGCCATGACGAAGATAAGTGTAATCCACACTCCGAAAGTCGCATTAAATGCACGAATACAGTCAGCACAATTTAATCTTAAACACAAATAAATCAAGCTCTATTGAGCAATGAAACATTAATGCGGTGCTGCAAAACATAACCCTGTCATGTCCACTAGAAAGCGATAAGACAGAAACCAGTAAACGGCCGAAGCCTCTCAGAAAACGGAGACACACGTCTCATATAAGTTCACTCGGTCGAAGCCTCTAGAAAACATTTTTCAGAACAGTTCATGCAATATTTGTGCAGAATTTAACAAATAAGTCGAACAAGTCGACTCTAGGTCATTAACTAATAACGGTGAGTTGCCACTCACGATCACAATACATTCAAGTCGAATTTATCGACGCCTACACACAAAAATAGCTAGTAAGTAAGTTGCCCTAACCTCGAGTTGTTCCAGTCTCGCGGTGTAGGTCTCCCTCACAAGCTTGTTCAGTCAATCCCAAGGTTTCCACAATTGAACCTTTGAGCAAACAAAGCAATAATGAATCAACACAAGTCGATACAGTCGAAACAATCCTAACTAATGTTCGACTAAGCTCAAGAAGCTTCAGAGTACAACATTTAGGCACGAAAGGAAGGGCTTTCCCCGAATGGATGAGTTTTGACTCGATTCAGGTTTTGTACAAAAACACTTTATTCGCTAAAACGTGCATAACTTGAGCTACAGAACTCGGAATGACACGAAACCGGCGCCAAAATTTCCACAATTGAAAAAGCTACGCAATGGCTCAGGTCATAGAGACCCAAAAATTATTTTTGGACACGGTACCCAAGCAAATAGGTTTCGGCCACTATGGAAAATAGGGTTTTCGAACTTTTTCTTCGATCTAAATCAATCCCTAGGTATTCTTAGGCGATATCTACGCCAGGGAAACTCTCAGAAAAATTATCGGGTCGAAAATTGTCACAGGGGTATTTTGGTCATTATTTTTAGCTCGGAAACTCAAAATCAGAATTTCGAAAAACAAATTTGATGAGCTCGATCCTAACGACATTTATAACAACTAATCCTAATGAAGCTAAGCTCAGTCGAGAGTTTTTGATCCAAAAAGCGGAACCTCTGTCAGAAAATGGGTATTTTCAGAAAACTTGACCTCTGCGACGATTCGACAGGATTCAGTCGAAAACAACTGGATATTCATGCTCTAGAGCACGTAGGCATTAAGTTTAGACACCAAAATCAGCTTATTTGGACAGTTTTACAAAAAGCTCCAAACTTTGAGCTCAGAAAAACATAGAAAAAGTTGACAGATCTGACGATCAGAAGTGAGGGATAGTAACTATACCTCGATGTCTTCGATTAGCAACGAACGGTGAAGCAATCGGGCAAGAAACGGCGAAAATCAACTTCTCCTCTCCTCCTCTCAAGCTCTCGGCCACTCTCTCTCAAAGGTGAGAATTTTTTTTTTTTTTTTTTTTTTCATTTTCCACCTATTTATAGGATTTGGAAAATGCGGAAAAATGATTATTTCGCGATTCCGATTTTTCCTACTGATTCCAACGTATTTTAGACACGATATTCTTCCCGCTGAATCTTTTAATTCTTCAAAGAAATATCAGTATGATTTTTGGTTTTCGAGGCTTGTTTTTAATGCTTACCGGCATTAAAAATGCAATTTATGCACTTTATGATATTGACCTCGGATGCAGAAACTTCCTTCTGAAGAAAGATTGGAAACATCAAGAGAAATGGGTGTACGCGTGTGGAATCTTCGTTTGAAGCTCTGAATAGAAAAAGTCTTCATGGTCCGTAGATTTTAGGGTTTCTGAACTATCAGGGATTCCGTTTCGGCAAACTTCCGAGAATTGGAATTTGACGTTCGTACATTCCAGGGTTTCGCATCGAAATACTTGTTTATAGACGAATAAGAGAAACTCTAACATTTCTCTGAAGATTTTTGGAATTAGTTTCCATCGCGTCCTAAAGTGTAAATTAGCTATTTACTAGTGTCTTTGACCTAAGATTAGGCGAATGTTAGTCGTGCTATACTTTTATCGGTTTTGATACAATCCTTGAACTTTTCCTGAACCTTCTCCTTCATAAATTTATTTCATCCAATAAACTCTTGTTCAGGTTTCCCTTCACGATACATCGAACTTATTCGTTAATAAGGAATTTCACTAATTTATTCTAAGCTTAAAATCTTGGGTCTCACAACATGCCCTAGAAACTTTACTTCCTCTAGCCAAAACTCACACTTCGCCGCGTTAGCATACAATACCTTCTCCCGAAGAACTTGCAATACTTGACGTAGATGTTTCTCGTGTTCTTCACGATTCCTCGAGTAGATCAAGATGTCGTCGATGAACACCACAACGAAGCGATCCAAGAATGGATGAAAGATCCTATTCATGTAGTCCATAAACACCGATGGTGCGTTCGTAACTCCAAACGACATCACCAAGTACTCGTAGTGCCCATAGCGTGTCCTAAACGCAGTCTTTTGGATATCCTCGTCTTTGACTCTAATCTAGTGATATCCCGATCTCAGGTCAATCTTCGAGAAAATAGCAGCACCCTTCAATTGATCCAGCAAATCGTCAATCCTCGGCAACGGATAACGGTTCTTTATCGTGACTTTGTTCAACTGTCGATAGTCCACGCAAAGTCGCGATCTTCCATCTTTCTTCTTCACAAGCAGCACTGGCGCTCCCCACGGAGAAACGCTAGGTCGAATAAACCCCTTCTTGGTTAAATCTTTGAGTTGACTCTTCAGCTCAGTCAGTTCTGCCGGTGCCATACGATACAGTGCGATTGATATAGGTCCAGTGCCTGGGACTATATCAATGGTGAACTCCATATCTCTGACTGGAGGTATTCCAGGTACGTCTTCGGGGAACACATCCTCGAACTCTTGCACAACAGCTATTCCTTGTATTCCATTCTCCTTAGCTTCCATCACGGTTGCAGACAAAAGGGAACTCAAAGCTCCTTCCTGAAAGAAAGCTTTCAAAGTACGAGTTCAGAAACTCGACGAGTCCAGCATCGGGAAAGATAGCTACCTTATTGGCGCAATCAAGAAGAACATGATGGTGGGACAACCAATCCATGTCTATGATCACATCCAATCCCTTGAGAGGTAAACATATTAAGTTTGCTACAAACTTCTTATCTAGGTACATCCAAGGACATTCCAAACATGCAGTGTTAGTTATTAAGCTCTTAGATGCAGGGGTAGACACTGTCAAGTCAAATGGTAACTTTGACACTTCTAGCTTTAACCTTGTCGCACAAGCTATATCTATAAATGAATGCGTAGCACCAGAATCAAATAACGCGATAAGGGAATTACCCGCAATCTCGCAGGTACTGCGGATTAGACCATCGTCCTCCTCAGCTTCAGTTCCACTGATCGAGTAGACTCTTCCACTAGCAGTAGGCCTCCTAGCCCCAGTAGTATTCACAACAGCCTCAACTTTAGGAGCCCTACACTCTACAGCAGTGTGACCAGGCTTCTTGCAGTTCCTACAGATCCTTGTGCTCTCAGGACAACGATTTGCAAAATGCCCCGCTTTGTTGCACTTGAAGCAAGTCATATCCTCTAAACTCACTGCTAGAGGTCTTGGTGCAATAGCATTCCCACCCGTAGGATAAAAGGAACCAGAAGCTGTCCCCCTACCCTGGGGACGAACATACAGCTTCTTCTGGAAATGCGTACCCTTGTCACCTCTTCCTTGGTTAGTCCTAGCCGGACCTCCACTTCCTTGGTAAGGCTTGTTCAGACCTTGGAACTTGCCCCTTGCATTATCAATAGCCTCAATCCCCTTGGTCTTCTCCACAAGCACTTGATAGCGATTCAGTCCTAGAGGTTGCACCACCCTCTGCAGCTCATAACTCAGCCCATCAATGAAGCGCTCACACATATAGCCTTCATCTATATGTCCTCTAAAGTAGCGGAAATGTTTTGCCAACGACTCCAATTTAGAAGCATACTCAACTACGGTCATGCCTCCTTGACGGAGTCTCAGAAATTGTGCTTCCTTAGCGGCTCTAGCACTAGCAAGAAAGTACTTGTCCAGGAAAGCTCCCCGGAAACACTCCCAAGTGATAGCTTGATGGTCGGCTTCCATCATAGCTCTAGCCCCGCGCCACCAATACTCAGCTTCACCAGTTAGCAGATAGGTCACATAATCCACTTTCATCTCTGCAGTGGTACGCAGAAAGGTGAAGATCTTCTCCAACTCCTGGAGCCATAAGTCAGCTTCTTCCGGATCGAACCCCCCGGAGAACTTCGGTGGATCCTGACGCTTGAAATCGTTCAGACCCCTGGTCTGAGCAGCCGCTAGTTCACGCTCCTCACGCTGAACACGGCGAGCATTCTCTTCAGCTTGGTTTTGTGCAGTCACTATAACAGCAGCAGCAGCTCGTTGAGCTTCAGCTTCCTCCCTTGCAGCAGTGTTAGTAACTTGTTGTGCCATAAGGGCAGTCAGATTAGCAATAGCTTGCTCCATCGGATTCATGTTGTCTGAACCTTGAGTCTCGTTCAGCTGTGGAAACCTCCTGTTCCTGTTTTCATGAACAGTCAAAGACCACAACAGATACTCAGGTCAGAACACAAAGTTCTATTCTAACTAACTATGTATATACTTATATCAAATGTATACTTAACGATAACTAGCATAAGGTTATTCACCTACGAACAACCTTCGAGAATAATTTATATAAACAGTAATCAAGCACACTCTTCCTCCGATTGACACCCCATCAATCGGTCTCAGAGTTCAAACATCTTAAGCAGACACTCTACCCAAAAGCTCTGGTTTTCTAGACCAAAGCTCTGATACCACAATTGTAACACCCCGGTTTCTCAACTGAGGAGTCGCATTAGTTACCTAACAAAATCTAAGGACTATTTCGTAATCCTTAAAGTCCCACACATCTACGTTATGTCCCAATCAGTCTCCGAGACCGAAAATCCCGCACATAACAATAGGTGGAGGAAAAGGAAAGTAAGAAACCAGAATCACATAACTGACTTATATAAATAAGACCCTCACATAATTTAGGAATGTAATAGACATCTGGAATAGATAAACGAGATGTGGAAGCAGAACCAATTCCTGCTACAGGTAGAAGTGTGTCATCAGCAGTTACAATAGGTACAATTGAAATAGGGTGTATGGACAGAAATGATTTGAAATCAGGTGACATGTGAAGACATACTCTCGAGTCAAGGATCCACAAGGATGTAAATATACCTGAGGGATTAGTGGAGGACAAACCTATATTGGACTCGGCAGAAGATTATGCAGAAGACAAAATAAACATGGAATATGAGTGCGTGGAAGACGATACAGGCATGTCAGACGATTGTGCAGCAAGGAATTTGTTGAATTGTTCAGCAAGAGCATCTAAGGAAGGACCAAAAATAGATTTGCTCTCATCAAACATAGGAGTAACCGCATTAGTATTAGGTGCTTGAGGCCTAAAGTTCTTAAAGTTTCTTTGGTTGAACTGACTCGGAGGTTTCCATTGAGAGGATTGTGGTGTTTGTTGTTCCTTGTTCATCAGTTTTGGGCATTGCAAGACATTGGGTTTTCCAATGCCATTTTTGTTTATAGAAGCTACACTCATCAAGACCAACTTTTCCATGAGATTTTCCTTTAAAGGGAGGAACAACAAGAACAGAAGAATTTGGACTTAAGAAAATTCCTTTGTCTACCTTTCCTTTATCAGTTTGAGACCTAAAGCGAACTTCCTCAGCTAACAATTCACTAACCACTGAATCAACAGATGGAAGAGGATTACGATGCAAAATCAACCCACGTATCCCCTCAAAATCATTTCGAAGAGCCATTAGAATTTGAACTAGACGTTGTTCCTCTCTACGTTTAGTGTACGGTGCAAAAGCACTCAGTTCTGCAGATTTAGTGAGAGTCAACTGGTCCCAGAGGTCAGACATAGCAGAATAAAACTCTTGAATGCTCATGTTATCTTGTTGAAGAGGTCGAATGTCAATTTCCAGCTGATATTGCTTTCTAAAATTGGACTGCGCATACAACTTTTTCAAATGATCCCAAACCTCCTTTGTTGTTTCAAATTTTGCTAACTGATATCCAATAGACTGCATAACAGAATTATTAATCCAAGTAATAATGTTTGAATTATTTGCTTCCCAAGATTCGAGCTTCGTTTCATATTTTCCATCTTTCTTGTCTTTTGGTGTTTGAGAAGTTCCTGAAACATAACCTCACATTCTTTTGTCTTCAAAAAGTTTTCCAGGACACAACTCTAATATGGATAATTTTTACCATTCAATTTCACACTAATAGCTTGAAGAGAATCATCTTTTTCACTAGCCATTGCAAATAGAGATGAACAAATACAGATAAAGAGAGGAGTGTAAGTGTTACCCAACTTGAAGGCAAAATCTGATGCAAGAGTGACCTCAACAACAAGCCCAAAATAAAAGCAGAAGCACCAGAAGATTAATTAACACAGCAGCAAAATAGCAGAATAACAATTTTCCTAACCAACAAATCTAATGTCAAGTGTCAACCCAAAAGATCCACCAATTCCCACAACAGAGAGAAGCTAAATTTCATATGGTAAGGAACGAAGCTTCTAAGAAATCATCAAAAAAGAGAATCATGTGGTGGAGCATCACAAAATCAAGGGAACGAAGCTTCTAAGAAAGCAGCAAAAAGGAGAATCACGTGGTGGAGCATCACAAAATCAAGAGTGTAATAGTATAGTAGTTGGTGTACTCATAATTAGTGTTGTGGACCAACCCAACTCTATGATACCATAATAGGAGAAATGGAGAAGACAAGGAGGGAGCATAAGGAGGCAAACAATAGTCTTCATTAGATACAAAAAACGAATTCTCCTCGGGGTAGGAGCTCTCTCTCTTCCTGGTAAGAGTTTCTTCACTCCCCTTCAATGGTGGAGCCCTGATTTACTTCACCAATCTTTGGTTGGTTGAGGCCTCTCCCTGTTCCTTCGTACCCATCCTTAGTTTCCCCTGCTTCCTAAACACGCAACATTGAATGTTGACACACCAATGTACATTACTCCCACCATTATGACACCTTTTGACCAACTACCCCCAATAACCCTTATTACAACACTTGTCCCCTCCCTCCCACCCTGCCCACCCTAAGCCCAACACCACTCTTTACCCCTCTAAATCCTAGAAATCCCATGCAGTGCGCCATTACTCACTTCTTAACACACTCCCAACTACCAGTCTAAACCTTGTACTTATTCCCTTTACACCTTAACCCATATTCCCCAAACCGCTACTATACCCCTTCTCCTGGACTCCGGCTCCCACAACCACCTAAGCAACACCCACTATTCCCAACAATCTAACCCTCTTGTTTCCCTCCCCCAAACAACATGAGCCAACAACAACATCATGATCCGGATGATAGGACAGTCGAACTAGATTTGGGAGATGGTTGTCCCCACTCGCTAGCAGAAGCTTCCTTAGTTGGGAAAATACTCACAGACAAGTCCATTAACAAAGGTATCGTCAGGGATATGTTGGAGAAAGCATGGGGTAGACCCACTGAACTCACGATCTCAGACCTGGGACCTAACCTCTATCCATTTCAGTTCCTCAATAAGGAGGAAGCCCTTCGTGTGTTAGTTGGCTCCCTCTGGCTCGTGCTAGGTTAGGTTCTAAGCCTTCAACACTGGAATCCAGAAATCTCTATTAATGAGGTAAACTTTGATTTGGTACCGTTCTGGGTTCAAATCCATGGTCTACAGCTAGAAGCCATGAGTACGGCGAATGCCTCAAGGATTGCTGCCAACATGGGAACCATTGTTGAAGTGGAGGACCCATTTGTCAATGCTCAACTCCTTCGTACCTTCCTGAGAGTCAGGGTACTGGTTAATACAAAACTCCCTCTGGTTTCTGGGATCTGGGTTCCCAGGAAGAACCAAAACAAAAGCTGGGTTCATTTTCGCTATGAAAAGTTGCAAGACTTTTGTTACAACTGTGGTCAGTTAGGGCATGATCTAAGGAAATGCCGCAAGGAGCGAGCGGTGGCTGTTTTTGAAGAATCCAAGCCCAGGTATGGTCCCAAACTCTGTGTTCCACCGACTAGATCTTTGGCCTCCATTATCGCCGGCATGCGATCGGAGAAGGTTGGTAGAAAGGAAGCAAGTGTTCATGCCGAGGGTAGTACAAGTGGGGCCCAGAGCATTGATGAACAAGATCCTCCACAACAAGATACGAGGTTTGACTCTACACTCCTAGCCTCTCTGTCACTCAATAACCCTAGGCCGGCGTACTACCAGCCAATCCCTGTCAGGAACCAATCCCATCATTCTAACCAATCACATCCAACCCCTACTATACGTATAGAAGAAGACACAGCCTGTGCATGTCATCTTGAAAGCTCTCCCCCTTGCCACCCTAAGGGGTCACATCTTCAGCCCCCAATGGAACCTACACGGGTGGACCTTCAGCAAAGGAAAATAAGAGTTGGATTGGGCCCTACCAACTTACAATCCCTTGCTATTGCTCTAGAAGATATTGGGCTTGCCAAGCCAACGATCATACTGGACTACCCCAACCCAACTTACTTTGGAACAAGTCACTTTGGAGTAAGTCTTAGTGAAGAGGAAATCAAGAAATGCAGAATGATCATCCGTAAAGGTGATAGCTACTACCAGGCCAGAGGACAAAGTTCAAACCAGCCCAACTTCAAAAAAGCCCCAAGCCGGGACATTAACCCTACTCCGCACTATACAGTGGAATTTCCGGAGGAGGCCCAAGACAAGGCAGACCAGGACACTTCATCCTACTTGAGCAGCGAAGATGAACCATGCACGGTGGTGGGTGGAGAAGGTCCCAACCACAAGCGAGGTATTCAACTTGTAACCTCACCCTCATCTCTCTCACCAAAGGCTACAAGGAAAAAACTGAAGGAATACCAATATGCTAGTAGGCCAGTCAGTTATCCACACCACCCTCTCCCCTATTCGACTAGAGTTCCCAGAACTAATGCACCTATGGCCGAGGAGGCGGGCCTTAACCTGCCCCCAACAGAGCCATGAAAATCCTCAGTTGGAATTGTCGTGGCTTGGCGGCTGCCACGACAATGAGAGAGCTTAAAGATCTATCCAAAAAACCGAAACCGTCAATCTTGTTTCTCATGGAAACAAGGGCTCGAAGGAACAAAGTAGAAATGTTCAAGATTAAGCTTGGCTATCACAAGTGCTACGTTGTAGAACCCATTAGTCTATCTGGTGGACTTTGCCTTTTGTGGAAAAATAATGTGGAAGTTGAGGTTGTTGAGGACTCACAGAACTTCATTCATACGGTAATCACCCCAAAGCATGATATCATTGGCTGGCAATGCACATTCACTTATGGGGATCCCAACCCAAGGAAGAGGAAGGCTCTTTGGGACAACATTTCACTCCTCCACCTAAGACGTTCCAATCCTTGGTGTTGTGTGGGCGACTTCAATGAAGTCCTACACCAATACGAAAAGGAAGGATTGAGGCCTCAAGCAGACAGAAGGATTGCTATTTTCAGGGACTTCCTCGACAACGCTGAGTTAATGGACTTGCACTTGAAAGGGGCCAAATTTACGTGGCACAACAATCAACGTCATGGCTTTATCACTAGGGAAAAGTTGGACCGAGTACTGGTCAATTGGGCCTAGAGGAACAAGTATCCTCATGCCTCCGCCCATGTCATACCAACTATTAGTTCAGATCATGCCATAATCATCTTGGACCCTAAGCCTCAACAACACAGCGGTCGCTCCTTTCGTTATGAAGCCTTCTGGGATGATCATAAGGACTGCAAGAAGGTAGTTTATGGGGGTTGGAATGCAGTGGGGGACAACAATGGGACATAGGAAGACTACACGGCAAAGAGCAAAGCTTGCAAAAACCATTTAATCGATTGGCAGAAGCAAACCTTCTCTGCCGTTGATAAGGAAATCACCAAACTCAAACAGGAACTGGCAAACCTACTCAACAGATCACAATCCAACATTGATTGGAGTCAAGTGGCAACCATCAAGGCAAGAATCAGCCAGCTATGGAAGCAAGAGGAGATGTTTTGGGGCATGAGAACAAGGCTTAAGTGGGCAAAGTGGGGGGATAAAAATACGAAATTTTTTCATGCAACAATTATCCAAAGAAGAGACATGAATAGGCTAGAAAGACTCAAAGATGAGAGTGGCAACTGGCTGGAGGGACAAGACACTGTCATGGGCATTTTTGTGAAACATTACCAAGACATTTACACTAGTGACTCTTCACAGGGTACCGAGGAATGCCTTCGAGACCTCACGGTTACGGTTTCACCATCACTCAATGAGGAATTATGCAAGGAGGTGACTGAGGAGGAGATTAAGCTAGTTGTGGATAGCCTTGGTAGCCTCAAGGCACCGGGTCCGGATGGCCTCAATGGCCTTTTCTATAAGACCCATTGGGAAACTATTAGGGAAGTTCTTTGTAATGCTATTCGCACCTTCTTCACTACAGGCCACCTTCCACCTGAGGTCAATGAGACCATAGTTACCCTAATCCCCAAGATTCCTATTTCGGAAGCTACTTCTCACTACCGGCCCATTAGTTGTTGCAATTTCACGTATAAGGTCATATCAAGAATCATGGTAACTAGACTTAAAGGAGGCCTCAACCATCTTGTTACACCCAACCAAAGTGCCTTTGTGGGTGGGAGAATGATCCAAGATAATATTATGATTGCACAAGAGGCATTCCACAACATCTTGAAGAAAGGAAAGGAGAGCAAGCATCATGTAGCCCTTAAACTAGATATGAGTAAGGCCTACGAGAGAATAGAATGGAGCTTCTTGGAGGAAACCCTTAAAGCTTACGGCTTCAACTTGGAATGGATAAATCTGGTCATGAAACTAGTCAAAGGAGTGACATACAAGCTCAAAATCAATGGCTTCACCTCTCAAAAAATTATTCCACAAAGAGGGCTCCGACAAGGAGACCCCCTTTCCCCTTACTTGTTTGTTCTATGTGCAGATATTCTCTCCCACATGCTTAGACAAGCACAATCCATTGGAGCTATTGAAGGAATTAAATTAGCCCCCACGGCCCCCAACCTTACTCATCTCTTCTTTGCGGATGATTCCCTAGTCTTTATCAAAGAACGTATTCAAGAAGCTTGCCACCTTGTCCACATCCTCAACACCTTCTCAAGAGCATCAGGGCAACGCATCAATACTTTAAAGTCTGGGATGATTTGCAACAAATTAATAGACCAAAAGTTGAAAGGGCAACTTGCAAACACACTCAACATTCAAAGCTGGGACTCACCGAGCTTTTATCTTGGGCTCCCGGCCACTTGGGGCAGAAGCAAGAACCATTCCTTGGGCTGGTTAAAGGAACGCATTCTGGGGAAGGTTGCGGGTTGGAAGGATGTACTTCTCAACCAAGCTGGGAAAGAGGTACTCATCAAGGCTGTGATCCAGGCCATCCCTACATACGCCATGGCAATCATTAAGTGTCCCAAAGGCTTTTGCTCTTCCCTCAACTCCATTATTGCACGTTTTTGGTGGAAAGGTCAATACAATCAAAGGGGAGTTCATTGGAAAAAATGGGACCTCCTCACCAAAAGGAAGTTGGATGGAGGATTAGGGTTTAGAGACTTTCAACATCAAAATACCGCTCATCTTGCCAACCAAGCATGGAGAATCTTGCAAAACCCAAGGGCATTGTGGGTCCAAATCCTTAAGGCCATCTACTTCCCGGAGCATGAATTCATAGCTGCCCCCAAACCTAGAAACTCCTCCTGGATGTGGAGTAGTATTTTGGAAGGTAGAGATTTCTTGAAGACCAATGGGAGATGGGCTATAGCTACCGGCACTAACATCTGTATATGGAATGATAATTGGGTTTGGAATGGCCTCTCTCTAAAGCAATGGAACAATGGACAGAACTTAATGGTGCATGACCTAATAGAAGGATCAACAGGAAAATGGAATGAGCGGAAGATAAGAGCCCTTTTCCCACGCCCTCAAGCCATTGCAATAGCACAAACTCCAAAAGGACTAGTAGGGGAGATTGACCGATTTGTCTGGCCCCATCCCCAGCAACCTTTGGACTAGGATTTGGAGTAGCTCAGTGCCACAAAAAGTTAAGCATTTTGTGTGGAAAGCTTGCCAAAATGCCTTGGCGGTCAGAAACAATCTCCACAGACGAGGATTTCCACTACGAACCTGTGCCCAGTTTGCCAGGAAGTGCCAGAAACCATCACACCCTCCTCCTTTGCCCGTGGACAAGGGCGGTGTGGTTTGGCTCCCCACTGCAATTATCCATCAGCCCTAACATCTCAACCTTTGATCGTTGGCTGGACGCAACACTCAACAGACTACAGGGACCTAATGCCCTTGACAAGGGATCACAATTGTTGTTTTGCATACTTTGGGGAATCTGGAAGGACAGGAACAAGATTACCTTCAGCACTGAGATGGAAAACCCTGAGCAAGTGATCAGACAAGCACTTTTACTCTTGCAAGATTGCTCTCAAGAGGAGAAGGAAGGTAACCCAGGTATCACCAACAATCTCCCAGGCAGAGGCAGACAACCTATCACCTTGGAAGGCACCTGAACGAGGGGTCATCAAGATCAATACTGACGCTACCTGGAAAGACAATACCAGTAATAGCTCTCTAGCCTTGATTGCTCGAAACCACTCTGGAACGGTCCTAACTGGTGCGGCATCTAGTATGCTCTGTTGCTCTCCGATATCGGCAGAAGCGTCAGCGGTGAGAAAGGCACTTATCCTTGCCACTAACCTGGGCTGGGAACATGTATGGGTGGAGTCTGATTGTGAACAACTAATTGTTGCATGCAACCAGAATAGATCAATTGGTGCAATCCAAATTATTGTGGACGACATTCACAAACTACGATCGACCTTCCAGACCTGCAGACTCACATGGACCCCAAGGAAGTTCAACAAGGTTGCTCACTCTATAGCTCATCTTCATCATAGGAACCGCCTTCCTCACAACTGGTGTTTGCGCCCTCCAGACACAATTGCCTATGAACTGAGAAAGGACAGGATGCATTTTGAACTGGAACCAGATTGAGCTTCTTACCTGCCAGATCCCTGGGTTGACTCCGCTCCTAGAGTGGAATGATACTTGCCACAGCCGTTATTTTTGTGTTTCTAGTTTCTCTGTATTTAGAGCCTAGCTTAGACTTGGTAGAACTCTAGCTGTAGTGGGACATGTTTGTCTCCTTGACCATGTAATGTTACCCACTACCCGTGCACTTCTTTGTAATTTCCGCCACTTCTTATTGGCTCTAATAGAAACTTTAAACCATTGACCAAAAAAAAAAGATACAATAAGATACAAAGTAAAGTATAAATAGGCAAATAGTAAAAGACTATTCTACCCATAAGAAATAAATCATCAATATATATATTAGAAAAGAAGAACTTCTATCAGACTGATTTAGTAACGTGTAATTCTCACGTTAATTCTTAGTGACATGTCATTCTCACGTTAATTCTCATAAAAAAAATTCACGTGTCATTCTCATAAAAAAATACATTTTTAAATAGGATTTAGGTTGTTTATTTCTTGATTTTATCTTAATTTATTTTTGATTTATTTTTAGAGTATTAATTAACTTTTATGGTATTTTTATTGAATTTTCGGATTTTTAATTAATTCGGGATTTTATGATTTTTTATTGTGATTTGCTAGATTTTGATAGTTTTATCGATATTTATTTAGTATCTTTTTAAATTTTAGATTTGACTAGGATTTAGGTTGTTTATTTCATAATTTTATCTTATTATTTATTTTTAGAGTATTAATTAATTTTTTTGGTATTTTTATTGAATTTTCAGATTTTTAATTAATTCATGATTTTATGAGTTTTTATTGTGATTTGCTAGATTTTTGTAGTTTTTATCTATCTTTATTTATTACCTTTTTAAATTTTAGATTTGATTAGGATTTAGGTTGTTTATTTCTTGATTTTATCTTAATTTATCCTTTTATTTATTTAATGTTAATTTCAGGAAATATTTTATTTTATTTTAGAGTTATTTTTAGAGTATAAATTAATTAGGATTTAGGTTGTTTATTTTTATCTTAAATTAATTAATACTCTAAAAAAATCTCACATGTCATTCTCAGGTTAACTCTCATTAAAAAAATTTCACGTGTCATTTTATTTGATAGATTCTCTTATGTTATGTTATTTTATCTTGAAACCGAATTTTAAAAGATTTGCCCTATTTATCTAAGATTTACTTACTAAATTTATTTCCAAAACAGATCTTGAAACTGTTTTTATTATCTCTTTAAATTAGGAAAAGTCTCAAGCCTAATTTACTACATATTTACAGGAATCCCGTGATTTCTCCTTTTATTCTTTCTCATGATCCACAATATAAACAAAAATATGTAATGCTGAGATTATAATACATTAAAATTTAAAAGATTTTTCCTAATTATCTAAGATACTGTATCAGTCATCTCCTCCTCTATATATTACTATATATTATAAAAGAATTAGATAACTTATCTTTTGTTGACACGTGTTTCCTAATTCCAAAACAGATATTGAAACCGAATTTTAAAAGATTTGCCCTAATTATCTAAGATTTAAACAAACACGCATAATCACATTCATGATTAATTGATATATCAAATACAATAGACATATTCCTTGTGCAACGCACGGGAAAAAAACACTAGTAATAAAATAAGCTAATATTATCTAACATCACTCTATATTTACTTGAGATGACCACAAAATATAGATTTTCTGAAAGAGGTTGTCTAAATGACCCATGAGAAAGTTTGGGTTAAATAACACATCATCCAAACACATTGAAGATAAGTGAGTTGGAATTTTTATATTTTAATTATTAATTTATTTATAAAAAATCTGATTGGTCCATTGGGTTGTGGGTTTGTAACCCACATGAGTCATTTATACAACCATATTCTGGAAAGAAGTTTTTGGTGAATAAGTTTCTTGAATTATGTTTCCTAGATAATTTTAATTGTAATTTACTAACTGATATGTTTATGTTTATTCTCATGGAACATTAAGTGAATGCGACCGTGATTAGAAATGTTAGCAACACACTCTTTCAAATACTACTCTCTTCAACATACACTTCATGACATATTTATGTTGTGCAATAGAAAAACGTAAATGATAAGTTAACAAAACACAATTAAAATATGAGCCTGCCTAATGTGGTCAAGTCCAATTTTGGACCTCCTTTTTTAATCTATTATAACCACTCATAGCACTACACCCTCCAAGACTCTCTACCAACTCTTCCATTGCACCTCCTTCTCCCTCCTTGTTGTCTCTAACTCCTTCCTCTCATCGGATGATCACCTCTCCCGCCAGCCATCCCCCTTCGAGCGGTAACCACTCGACGATGGTGGTTTTGGCGCTATGTCCCACCACCACCATAGTGACGTCCAAACCATCAAACACAACGCAAAAAAGAACCTTCAATTTCTTGGGGAGTTTGAAAGGCCCCAACTGCAAAAAAGGAGAATCAAAAGAGCAATTACCAGTCCTTGATACCACCCAATTGTAAGTTTCCTGGTAGAGTAGCATCCAGACGCGCATTACCAGAGCAGAACCTGATAGTCATCTTAGACATCTCCTCCTTGTGGGCCTAGGACTCCAGCGAGGGCATGGGCTAAACCAACTGGAAGCATTGTTGCCAAGTTGTTGAAAGACCACTCACTGTCGTTCCAAATGTCACGCACCGCAGCTGCGTGTCCTCATTATTCACGAAATCCACATATGGCAAAGGGGACCAAGACCATACCAATTTGAGTACCAAAGGGAGAAGTTACCAGCTCCCAACCTCCACTCGAAGCCACCGGCAAGAAAATCCCATGCTTTTAGTACCAAATATAGGAAGAGTTAGGACATGTGTTGAAGGGGGTCACCACCATTCTCCATGTACTTGGCTCTAACAACTTGGGCCCAAAAATTTTCCTCTTGAGAGAGAAGCTTCCAAAGAACCTTAATAAGCAACGCCACATTTTGAAGTCGAGACTCACGAATACCCAACACACCGCAAGCTTTTGGGGCGGTAACCACTTCCTAATTCATCAAATGAAGCCCTCGAGATGCATGTTTTTTGGCTTGCCTAAAATCTAATTGAAGTTGGTAAAAGACCACCACACTGTTGGACCAAATAAACGAGTAAACCTTGTCGTCAATCATATCACAAACAATATTTAACAACAAAAAAAATATGCATAGGATAAATCGAGATAGAAGCAAGAACTGATTTGGCCAAAAAAATACGGTCTGCACGATTGAGAAGCCTAGTTTTCCAAGATCCCAACTGCCTCTCAATGTTCTCAACTGAGGAGTGAAAGAGAGTTTTGGAAACCCGTCCCAACCGCTCTCAAAGTTTTAATTAATTTATGTAACATATGTACTACTCAAAAATTTATTTTATATACATTTAATAATGTGTGTGTATATATATATATACATACATAAAAGTAAAATTAACTTGAGAAAATATAAAGGAAATCACAATTCATGACTTAAGTTAAACAAAATTACTTAATATAATTTTAAAATTTTTGTATTATAAATTAAGATGTTAAAATTACCATACTATTGATAAAAAATATTACAAATAAAATATATCAATTAGTATTATAAAGTATTATATATTTATATGTAGTATATTAATAAAATAAACTTTACTTCTTAGAGAGACACCATTTTGAAAAAGAAAAAAAAATTGGTTGATACGACAAATTCACCCACCAAGTTTAGAGTGAAATAGGAATATATGGAAGAGGTGATGTATTTGGGGAAACGGATAAGAAGAGAAAATGAAAGAGAAAATATTTTGTGGGTGTAAAAACCCTACTCTAAATTCATTCTAAGAGTTAGGTGCTTTATATTTCCATTTTAGATTCACATGTGTCATCTAGGGAAGAAGCATCAAAGGTTGATGAACAAACATCTAAAATATGTAGTAGAACACAATATCAAGCCTTGAGAATTCGATTAGAGGTTCTTTTAATCAAAGTACTTGAAGCTAACGAGTATAAACATACAATGCATGTTTGTGAGTTTTTTTATATATTTCGACCATGTACCACATATAATCAAATTCAAACTACGAATCATCCACACTAATTCAACTTCCAGAGACAAAAATGAAATGAAATCGAAAATGACCGTAGGGTTTCAAATTTCAGTCTACAATTATAATCATGGCTGCAACGTAATAGGTTTTAGAGTCTCTAATCAACATCGTGATGAAATTACCTCATTGTGTTTGTTTCACATGTATATGGTTCTGCCCATTATGACAAGCAGCAAAAAAAATGTTAAATAGCATAAAGAGATCATTTATTTATTAATCCAAAATTGTGTATATATTGAGCCACAATTACTAGTTGTAATTTTTTTCACTTATGAGTACACAAATGTATATAGCTTTTACCCAATAGAGCAAGAAAACAAGGGAAATGTGTGTGTTTTGTGTGGCTTCTTGTTCAAATTTATTATTCTAAGTAATCACCAAATTCAATCTCGACGCTCATACTTACGAGCCCATATGTGTTTCCCATTGACACGAAGCTTTGCAATGAATTTCCCATTGAGAATCATGTCAAGTTGTTCCACTTTATTCAGAACCATAGTTGCAAACAGAACTTGCTCCCTCATCTCCCCCATGTTCAAAACCTTGATACAATCCCCATAGGAGCTTGTGAAAAGATGCCTCACCTCATCTTCAGTGACAGGGAAGCCCTTTGAAAATGTTAAAAACATAGTCTTGTCATCATCAGTAATATCATCATGTGGTCCCGTATTCGCCCATATCCTCGAATCAAACAAATCCATTTCCTCAAAATTAATTGGGGGTACTGTGAAATTACCAAACAATGGATGGGGGAAACCGGGAATAACCAACGGTGTAACGGGGCGAGGTAGTGATGTGCTAGTGCTACCAATTCCAGCGCTTGTGCTGGCGTTGGTGCTAACTCGAGCGCTATCTCTGGTACCAAATAATGGATGCGGGAAACCAGGAATAATTAGGGGTATATCAGGGAAATGTAGTGATGTGCCAGTGATAGGGCTAGCACCAACACTGGCTCTGGGGATGGTTTTAGATTTAGCGTTGGTTCTGGTGCTGGTGCGTGCTCGAGCCCTGGTTCTGGTGTTGCCGCTGATTCTGGCACTGGTACTAGTGTTGTTGGTGATACCAAAATTCTTTTGTAAGATATCGATGAAAATTCTTGCACATACTGTATTGAGAACATTTTTTATACCAGCTATGGCAGTGAACCTTCTCCGAATGAAGAGTTCAAGGGAGATTTCCATATGCATCGCAATTCTGGTAAGTGGTAAACCACCGTCATTTGGGATGGGGACGTTTTCCAACTGTAGCCACCTCAAGCAAGTATCTGCTTCGTTGAACATGGCATTGATGAGTGCGTCACAGAGACCAGTCAATACTGGAATGATACTTGGGTAACCAAGTTTTTCTAGCCAAATCCACAAGGCCATGACTAGAAGGGATTGAGCAGGATTTCGAGAAAGTTTAGTGATCAGGTGATTGAAAAGTACTCGATCCAAATTGTAGAATGAGTGGAGTTGGTTCACAGAAATGGGGGCCATTGTTCTTAGCTAGTGTAGTGCAATGGAACTGCTCAGATAAGATTTGATGGCTCAACGTTGGTATAAAACCATTGTGTTTGTGAATTGGTATATATAGCACATAGTTTATATCATAAGAATTATGAGAATTTATGTAAGGGTAATAAAATTAAAGGGATGGATTATCATTCAACATTGCTTTATTAATGATTTAAAAACTCACTTTCCATAGTTTTCCATTCTTGAACATTTTGTTTTAATTCCTTACCTTTTATATTCATCCTTATTTCCTAATCAATAATAATATTATTATAATAATAATAACTTGCCATAGTAAATAAATAACAATATACATGAGATAAAAAAAAAATTATAAGAAAAAATATATTAAATAAAGTGATAATATATAATAAATTGGAATTTTATTTACTGAAAATTGATAATTAAAAAAATCATTTATATCCTAATTATTATACTAACAATATTTAAATTAATTTGGATTGACTCTTGAATAATAAGAAATTATTACATTCTATCCTCATTAAATCATACTAAATGATTCATGATTTTTCATGTTAGTAATCATGTGATATAATTTTTAAATATATTACATTGGGAAAAAATGAAAAAATAAATACAAAAATACTGACATGGCCTTAAATAGTATGTGTACGCGCGCTCGTGTATTTTGTAGTCAATGGTTAGTTATAGTCAAAAATTGACATCATTAATTTCTTGTAGACTCTCGTAAATGTTTCTAGCAAGGACCCTCTTGCAAGGACCCTCTTTTGAAAATAATAAAGCACCATAATATGATAATATGCTTAAAAATCCATTATTTTAATAGATTATTTTAGAAAATATTACTTTACTAAGTCTTGAGAAAAGTTTAAACAAAATGTAATATATAATTTTTTATACTTGAGTTGAGCATAATTAACTCAAAGGGGATACTAATGATTAAACCAAAAAAAAAATAGAAACAATTTTTTTATACATTGAGTGTCTTTTTAACTTGTCAAGTGACAAAATTAAAACTCATTTATTTTTAAGAATAATCAGGTAAGGCTTTTGAAGGACCTCCTGGACAGGTTTTGTCGGGCGTCTGGACTTAAAGTTAGTGAGGCGAAGTCGAAGATCTTGGGCTACAATGGTATGAGCAACCTCAAGAAGCATATTGTTACTAATCTATCTGGTTTCCAATTCACTTCTAATATTGGCCGCTACCTAGGTTTTCCTATTTTTAAGAAGAGGGATGACTAGTAGTGATTTCAATTTCATCTTCGAGCGAATGAATTCTAGATTGGCAGATTGGAAGTGTAAGCTCCTTAATATAGCAGGGCGGATTAACCTTGCCCAATCAGTGTTATCGGCCATGCCTGCTTATTGTATGAGTCAGGTGTAGGTGCCCCAGGGAGTGTGTGACCGGTTGGACTCAATCATTAAGCAATTTGTCTGGAAGGATAGGAATAGAAAAGGTTTACATTTGGTTAGTTGGAACCGCATTGCGCGACCTAAACGCATGGATGGTTTGAGCTTGAGGAAAACTTGTGATCATAATGTGGCGTTGCTTGGGAAGCATGTGTGGCAGCTCCTTTTTGATTACCGGAAACCATGGGTGATTTTTTAGATAATTTGGGTATGATAATCCTGGATAACTTCGAAGAATCGTGTTCGTACACTTTTCAAACAAAGTATTTCGACCCTATTCTTGCCTGGGTTCACGAAATCCTTGTTGGGATAATTCTGAAGAACAATCTGCTTCAGGCAAATGAAAACAGATCAGGAATGTAGAGAGAAATCTCGGTTTTTTTTTCTGTATCTAAAACTGAGGCCAAATGACTACTTATAAAGGAGTTTGTTTCAGAAACCGAAAAACGGTTAATAAAACAGAATTTCTATTCGAAAATTTTCGAGCGGGACACCAGCCAGGGGCTCCGCCCCTTGGAACCCCGCAATCTAATCGCGGTCAATTATGCGTTGGCTCAACAAGCGTGCACTCCGCACTACCCTAACTCGTTTCCGAGCTTAACGCATAATCGCATCGGCCTTCAATAAATCACATTACTACTAAAATCCATTGATGATACTAAAATCACCAACAAATCCCCCCCATTTTAGTGTAATCCTTGATCTACTCAGTATATATATAATAATATATACAAGTGTATAACACACAGATATAACAATCAAACAAATGCATAAATGAAAATGTCTTGCGATTGAATTTTCATCTTAGTACAAATACACATTCCAAATACTCGAGAATCGGGGTGTCATAACGATTGAACCCGTCAACCCATTTGAATATCTGAAGATATCATACACATATGTTTCTATAAAACTCTATTATTCATACTTGACACTTTACAAGCCATGTGTCCTTATCCATTAATAAGCATATAGGAAGCCAAGTCCAAGCTTCTTGAAGCGGCAAAACTTCATGCTCACATAGGTGATCCTTTTAATCTTGCACCTGCATTTGCAATTTTTCAAAGAACCATTAAGAAGTTATACTTCAACCTAACCATCACTTGCAGGTCTGAGCACATACCTTGGGAAGACAAATACAAATGCTCCAATCTCTAACTATGATCTTTCCACATTGAATTTTGCTTCTAACGTTGTATTAGAAGGGAATTGGGTATACCATAGCTAGTAGATTTAGATGGACTTTAATCCTATCCCAATTACCGACTTCTTCACTAAGTCTCTAGCTAACCCCTTCGTCAAGTGATCAGCTAAGTTTTGTTGCGACCGAACAAACTCAATGGATATCACCCCATTCATGATTAAATCCCTAATCATACTATGTCTAACACCCAAGTGTCTAGACTTTCCATTGTATATTTGACTATAAGTTTTAGCCAATGTAGCAGCACTATCACAACGGATAGAAATCGGTGATATCAGTTTAGACCATATTGGAATCTCATATACCAAGTTTCTTAGCCATTCCGCTTCTTTACCAGCAGCAGCTAATGCTACAAACTCAGATTCCATTGTAGAACTAGTTATACATGTTTGCTTTTTGGAAGCCCATGAGATGGCACCTCCCCCAAGCAAAAACACCCATCCACTTGTAGAGGATGAATCTTCAACATTATTTATCCAACTAGCATCCGAATAACCCTCTAACACCGAAGGAAATCCCACATATGACAATCCATAATTCATAGTACCCTTCAAGTACTTGAATACCCTAGTTATCGCATGCCAATGATGTCTACTAGGATTACTAGTAAATCTGCTCAACTTTCCAACCACATAAGCAATATCCGGTCTAGTGCTAATCATAGCATACATCAAAGAGCATATAGCTCTTGAATATTCGAGCTGATCCACAGGTTTACCTATATTTGGCATAAGTTTTTCACTCGGATCCATGGGAGTACTAACCGGAGAACAACTTTCATGATTAAACTTCTTGAGTATTTTCTCAATGTAATGAGATTGCGTAATTACAATCCCCTTATTCTCCCGTTTAATCTTAATACCAAGAATAACGTCCGCTTCTCCCATATCCTTCATGGAGAACTTTGATGACAAAAAATTCTTCGTCTTATCAACTTGATTTTGGTCGATGCCAAAGATCAACATGTCATCAACATATAGACAAATGATAACTCCTTTACCAGATGTATCAAATTTGCTATATACACATTTGTCAGCTTGGTTCAGAATGAAACCACTAGACAAAACAACCTCATCAAACTTTTGATGCCACTGCTTCAGAGCTTGTTTCAGCCCATACAACGACTTAACTAGCTTACACACCTTATGCTCATTAGCAGGCATTACAAATCCTTCAGGTTGCTTCATATACACTTCTTCTTCCAAATCACCATTCAGGAATGCAGTTTTGACATCCATTTGATGAATCACTAGTTTGTGAATAGCCTCTAAAGCAATCAACAATCTAATAGTGGTGATACGAGCAACTGGAGCATAGGTATCAAAGTAATCAATTCCTTCCTTTTGTCTAAAGCCTTGGATAACCAATCTAGCTTTAAACTTATCAATTGTACCATCGACTTTCATCTTCCTTTTGAAGATCCATTTGCAACCCAATGGTTTGCAACCTGGTGGTAAATCAGATAATACCCAAGTATTATTTTCCATGATAGAACCAATATCTTCATCAATTGCTTCTTTCCAAAAAGCAGAATCTCGAGATTTCACAGCTTCATCATACGTTCTTGGATCCTCTTCTATACTATAGCAATAATAGTATTGATTATCAATCTGATCCTTTGATCCTTCAACTAGATATAATTGAAAATCAGACCCATAAGATTTAGGTTTTCTAGCTCTTTTGCTTTTACGAGGTTTGAATGTCTCACTTGGTACATCATTTGAATGATCATCCTTTAGATATTCATCCGAATTTGGTATAGAGTGCTTTGGTCTAGGTATAGAAGAAAAACAATTCTCATCAAATATGGCATCTCTCGATTCTATAATCGTGTTAATAGAAATCGAGTCATTAGGTTCTATAACATAAAACCTATAAGCCTTGGAATGCTCAGCATATCCAACAAAGATGCAAGCTACACCCTTTTCACCCAAAGTTTTCCTTTTAGGGTCCGGGAGTCTAACCACGGCCCTGCAACCCCAAACAAGTAGAAATGTTAAATTGGGTCGTTTCTTATACCAAAGTTGATATGGGGTAGTCTTGTTCCTTTTATTAGGAACCCTATTTAACAAATAGCAAGCCGTTAACTTGGCTTCTCCCCAAAACCCTTCACTCAAACCAGAGTAAGATAACATGACATTCACCATTTCTTTAAGAACTCTATTTTTCCTTTCAGCCACACCATTTTGTTGAGGTGTATAAGGTGCCGTAGTCTCATGAATGATTCCTACGGATTGGAAAAATACAGGATCATAATATTCACCACCTCTATCCGTACGTAATGTTTTAATCAACTCATTCTGTTGCAATTCAACTTCAGTTTTATAAATTCTGAATTTATCTAAGGCTTCGTCTTTAGCATGCAACAAATAAACATAGCAGAATCTGGATGCATCATCTATGAAAGTGACAAGATATTTTTTATGTCCTAATGATGGAGTAGCATGCAAATCACATAAATCACTATGTATCAATTCAAGTATGACAGATTTCCTTGTTATACTTTTAAAAGGTTGCCTAGTGATCTTTGTTAACATGCAAGTTTTACATTTTTCTACATTTCCCTAAAAAACAGGAATTAAATCATCTTTAGACATTTCAAGCATTCTTTTATAATGAACATGTCCTAGACGAGCATGCCATAAAGATGATTTAATAACATTCGAATTGGACATAAATACAGAACCAGAATCATTAGGAACTCCATTCAAATTCATCATGAACATACCATTATTATAATATCCAAATCCTACAAACACACCAGACTTCGATAAAACATATTTATCGGATTCATACACTTGCTTGTATCCAAGCTTATTCAATACAGGACCAGAAATTAAGTTCTTACGTAGTTTAGGAACATATAAAACATTAAACAAAGTAATAATCTTTCCAGAACTGAATTCTAACACCACGCTTCCTTTGCCTTCAACAGGATCAAAGTGATGATCTCCCATGTAGAGGACAGATCCATCTTCCACTGGAACAAAAGTTTTGAACCAGAAACGATCCTTGCAAACATGTGTTGTGGCGCCAGAATCAATCCACCACGCGATAGCATCATCCTGCACATAAAATGCTTCAGAAATTAGTGAAACCGAATGTTTAATAAAACTATTCAAATCACAAATTGATTTCTGACCTTGGTTTTGGGATTGGTCCTTAGACCCTTTTCCCGAACCACTTGCATTCGCGTTGTCGTGCTTTTTGCCTGAACGACAATCCCTCTTGAAGTGGCATGTTTTTCCACACTTCCAACATTCTAGTTTCGGTTTCTTGTTAGAACCGAAACTTCCTTTGTTTTTCTTGAAAGCACGCTTCTTTCCTTTGTTTCTATTGTTATCGTCCTTACCACCCTCTTCGATCATATTAACCAAGGGTCCAACAACTTCTTTTCCTTTTCCCTTGTCACCCTCCTACGCCCTTAGAGATTCTTCTATGCGCAAGTGACTTCCAAGTTGAATCAAAGACAAGTCGTCTTTTCCATGCTTCAAATTGTGTTTGAAATCCTTCCACGAAGGAGGCAACTTGTCTATGATACTTGAGACAGATATTGTTTCATCCATCATCAATCCGTGTTGTGTGAACTGTCCAAGGATTTGGAGGAGTTCATTGAATTGTTCCATGACAGACCTTGATTCAACCATCTTGTAACTGTTGAAATCGGTTACAAGAAACTTTTTACTAGATGAGTCCTCTGCCATGTACTTGAATTCGAGACAATCCCACAATTCCTTTGCAGATTCCACGTTTTGATAAACATCAAATAAGGGATCAGACATACTGTTAAGAATGTGCCCTCTGCATATGTAGTCGTCGTTCTCCCACTTTGATCTGCGCCTTATATTTTCAACCGTGTCATCCTCCAGAAGTTCTGGAATTGGTGTAGACATGACATACACCACCTTCAACGCTGTAAACATGAAATGCATCTTCTTCTGCCAACGCTTGAAGTCTTGTCCTTGAAACTTGTCCAATTTTCCGAAATTAGTAGTCATCTCCTTGACGGTGCTTCCTCCAGTGCTTCCTCCAGCCATGATTATCAGAGATACTTTGTTCGTTTGTTAGTAAATTTGGGTTTGATAATCCTGGATAACTTCGAAGAATCGTGTTCGTACACTTTCCGAACAAAGTATTTCGACCCTATTCTTGCCTGGGTTCACGAAATCCTTGTTGGGATAATTCTGAAGAACAATCTGCTTCAGGCAAATGAAAACAGATCAGGAATGTAGAGAGAAATCTCATTTTTTTTTCTGTATCTAAAACTGAGGCCAAATGACTCCTTATAAAGGAGTTTGTTTCAGAAACCGAAAAACGGTTAATAAAACAGAATTTCTATTCGAAAATTTTCGAGCGGGACCCCAGCCAGGGGCTCCGCCCCTTGGAACCCCGCAATCTAATCGCGGTCAATTATGCGTTGGCTCAACAAGCATGCACTCCGCACTACCCTAACTCGTTTCCGAGCTTAACGCATAATCGCATCGGCCTACAATAAATCACATTACTACTAAAATCCATTGATGATACTAAAATCACCAACAAACATGATTAAGGACAACCATTTTCCTAGCAGCTCCTTTTTCCTTGCGGATGATAGTGTCGGTTCCCCAGTGTGGAGATGGTCTCTCTTCGGCATGGTTTTCAGTTTAAAGTTGGAGATGGTCTCTCGTCGTTTTGGTATGTTCCCTGGTGTGATCAGCTCCCCCTGTATCACTCTGTTCCTTTTGTTCACTTCTATGATACCTCTCTGCGAATTAGAGATGTTTGGGATTGAGGGACTTGGATTTGAACCGGCTTTGGACTGCTCTTCCGGAGAACATGGTGAATTGTGTGAATAGAGTTACGGTCAGACTCAATGATCGGGTGCATGATGGGTACATATGGAAGGGAAACCTCTCTGGTGTGTATTCTGCAGCTTCTGGGTATGATTCAATCATAAATAGTCGAGTGGCTACGGCTGGGGATTAGCTTCCTCCGCAAACAAGTTGGACTTGGATTTCGCGCCTCAAAGCTCCCTTTAAATGTATCCTTCTAGTCTGACTTTTGGTTCAGAATTCTCTTCCTACAAACGACCTTTGGTTTCGGCGTGGAATGGCTTCGTCGGGTGAGTGTGCCATCTGCCATGATTGTTGGTGATTTTAGTATCATCAATGGATTTTAGTAGTAATTGAAGGTATGAAAAACGGTAGAAAGGGGGGGGGTTTGAATAACGTTTTCAGTATAAAACTTCCACCTTAAAGATTTTGACAAATCTTTCGAGAACTTAAGTGCTAAAGATAAGAGATAGAAAAGCACACAAGGATTTTATCCTGGTTCACTTGATAAATCACTCAAGCTACTCCAGTCCACCCGTTAAGGTGGTTTCTTCCTTCTTAGAATGAAGGCAATCCACTAATCAGGTAAGAGTTACAACTGCACTTGAAACCTACAAGTGACTAACAATTACACTGACTTAGCTCACACTAAGATTCACTCTCTTAGTCTTCTCTAGGATCCGATCAGCCTTGATCTCCTAAAGGAACTAAACAAACTGTTTATCAAAGAATTGTTTACAAGAGATTTGCTTCTAAAAAGCTAATAGTAAACTCAATGAATTTCAGATGAAAGAAAGCTTAGAAGAATTTAAGTTTGTCTTGCGCGTATGTGAATGCTTCTAGCCGTTTCTTTCAGTCTTCAGCCTCTTTATATACTCCAAGGATTAGGGTTGAGCGTTGCATGGGAAATGCTACCGTTGGAGGGCAGTTCTGGAAAATCCAGCTTCTGCTGTGTCTGAGACTGTTAGGTAGGTCGTCAGGAAGGTACAATTGCTTTTGTACTTGGATAGCGACGCGACCTTTAAACCTAGGAGACTTCTGATCAGGGGAATGCTTCATATTGGGACTTGTGAAGCCGGTTGATCAGAGTCAGAGGGAAAGCCCAGATCCTCTGACCATTGTTTCTTCTGATTCTGAACTCAGAGGGAAGAACATGGTCTTCAGAGTATCTTGCTTCTGGACATCAGAACTTCACTAATCAGCTTCTGGATCTTCAGAGTCTTCTACACCATCAGAACATCTGAGCCTTCAGTGTTTCTTGGTTATCAGACTTTCTGGATCTTCAGAACTTCTAGTGACTGAGTCCACATCAGAGTTTGTATAACTTCAGAACTTCTGAAGCTTTTCCACTGTTCATACCGAACATGGTGAATGCGAAAGCGTTGCTTGGGTTGCTCTTTATACACAGTGCTTCTGATTTGTGTGAGATTGAGTTGAGGTCAGAGCCTGTAAATAGCACACTCAGAAAAACACGTTAGAGTACCACAATTGTTCATATCAAAAGGTTAACTTGTAATCATCAAAACATAGAGTTGTACTACTATATCAAAACTTTGATCTTACAATCTCCCCCTTTTTGATGATGACAAAACTAAGATTTTTGATGAACAATTCTTAAACATTAAACTGAATTCACTCAGAGTTTAGAGATATAGAATAATACTTATCCTGATGTGAATAGTTTATCTTGCTCATTCTGAATTCAAGTCACTGCTTGATTCTGAGCTTAGCTCCCCCTGAATCTAATACTTGATGAAAACGTTAGTAAAGTCTAGATTCTTAGCTAAATGATATAAGAGTTCAGAGTGAAAAACTTATGACATAGATGAAAATCGAGTAATCAGAGCGCATAAGTAATCAGAGTCACGGACAGGGTATCAGAGTCAACTTAGAATCACTTCAGAAGAAGTGAAATGTATTCCTTGTATTTGCCCAGTGACACATCTATGGTCATGAAGGTGGAACTCTTAAATTCTCCAAAAGAAAAAATAAATCACACTAACACATCTTACACATCAAAAACTGGGTTTACTCCCCCTTTTTGTCATAAGCAAAAAGCTTGGGGTGTGAAAAACTTAGCTTGAAGTACAAGGTACTCCCCCTTAGAGAAGGTCTAAGTTTAAAGGAAATGAAGACGATGCAAGAATCAGAGTTAGGCGAAATAAATAGAAGAGTTAATGCAAGAGAAGAACGTTTACCACCGGTCAAGTGAGTAAAGAGAAGGGTCAGTTACCAAGAACTTAACCTCGAGAAACCGTAGGAGCATTAACTTTCAGAGAGAAAGTGAAGCCTATATAAAGCGTTGGAGAGAAAGGTAAGCTTCACACCTCGAACAATTTTTAGTAAAAAAAAAAAAATGGCATCATACATCGTAGCACTAGAAGAGCTGAGGAAGAAGGCCTGTGAGGAGGACTTGTTCCTGAACATCAGGCATCCAGAGGGTACAACGACCATCGCGGAGCTGACACGGACACTGCTGGAAGAGGACCTGCGTCCAGAGGTGAAGAGAGACCTGAGGGAATTTCTTGCCTTCGTGGAGGAGGTGCAAGAACTCAGCCGGCTTGAACTCAAGCTACTGGAAGAAAAAGAAAGTTTGGAAGAGAAGCTCAATACCGCAGAAGAGATTCTGGAGAGGGATGAGCTAAAGGACAGGCTCAACAACATCCAGCATGCACTGGAGCGTCTGGAGAAGGATAGGTCAGAGCAGCGCCAGGAGTGCAGAAGAATGAGGAGGGATCCTCCATTCTAGACTTTAGGGAAAGAATGTATGATGTAAACATAAAGATATGATGAATAAAAAGATTTTTGCAAACATATGTGACACAAATATATATAGATATGCATAGATAATCACAAACGAACAAAGTAGAATAAGTAAATAAAAAGAAACAGAGTTTAACAAAAATAAAACAACGTTAAAGAAAAAGAAAAACGAAGAGATCCTAAAACTAAGGTTTATCAGTTCGTCGCAGAAGTTCCATCATCATGTGCTTCATTTCAATTAGCATGGATTCATGAATGTCAAGACGCTGTTCCATGATGTCGAGTCTGGATGAGCTTGACTGAGCAGAACCGGAAGGAACATTCTGAGCAGCTTGAGGATCTGGAATGGAAGCAGAAGCAGCAGGAGTAAACACTACTGGTGCCAGTGCTTGGCATCTAAGAGCCTCAGCCTCAGCCTCAAGTCGTTCTGCCTCTAATCGGGCTTGTTCAGCTTGAGCTGCTGCTTGACGTGCAGCTTCTTCTGCTTGAGCTTTCTTTCTCTTGGCTTCTTCAATAGCTTCAAGAAGCTTATGTCTCTGTTCTTGTTCATGAAGAGCCACCCTTCGAGCAAACCTTTGCTTTGCAGCCTCAATGCTCTGACTTCCCTCTGCATGCAGGAGCTGCATCATAATTGGAACTTGAGCCACTAGCCAAGTGCCCAGATTGTTCCACTCATCAGCCACACGTTCAGCATTCTCACTGAGGTCAGTCTGACCGTGCACATTGCGTAGCATCAAAGAAGCTTCATGATAGAAAGTATTGATGCACTCAGAGAGAGATGTGGGTCGGAGGTGAGTGTAAGGAATTATGGAGAGGTTGGTTTCAGGAGAGGCTGGGTGATTGCTGCTGTGAGCTTCAGAGGCACCTTGTGGAGAGCCAATGTTAAACGTTTGAGCATTGGGTTCAGAGGTTCCAAGGTTAGGTTCTGAAGTTTCAACCAGAGGATGGGGTGATCTAACCGAGGATTGGTTAGACACTGATTGTTCGGGTTCAGGTTCTGGTTGAATAGGCTCTTGTTGGTCTGGGGCAGGGTGAGCTTGTTGAGCCAAAGGGTCTGCCTCTTGTAAAGGATTGGCCAAGATAGGTTCATCTGGGTCAACTAGACGTTCAGGTCTAGGGCCAGGATATCTCCTAGGGCTTGGACAAGTGAGGTAATACTCTTCTAAGGTAGACACCTTTTCTTTTCTGACCTCCATGAATTTTCTAATGGATTCAGAGTCATTGGAGGGAGAAGAATCAGCAACATTGGTTGGGAAGGATACAGGTGTAAAGGTTGTGGAAGAGTCTGTATCCGTGGGTTTGAGAGCCAGACGTTCTGATGCTCTTGGGACAGAGTGATCAGAGGTTCTGGGTTCAGGTTCTGTGTGGGTAGGCTCTGGTTGTGCATGAATGATGGGTTCAGAAGATAATGGGTTGTACTGAATGGTAATAGGAGAGGTAGGTTCTTCTGACCTAGAGGGTTGGTGCTGAAGCAAATTCCAGAGAGGTGCTTCAGTAGGGGAAGGTTGAAAGAATGAAGATCTTGGGGAATGTGGTGGAGAGGTGGTTTGTGCAGCTGGTTGGGATTCAGGAATAGGAGTGAGGGGATTTGAGGAGTGTTTGAGCATGGCAGATATAGGGAGTGCATCAAATAAATTCAAATCATCATCAGAAGCAAGTGCAGACTTACTTGAATGTGCTGATGATCTAGTCACTCTGGCAGGAGGTTCAGTCCTTCGGAGCACTTCAGCAGCTGGTTCCACCCGAGTAGGCTTCACCACGATTCTGACCTGCTTCTTCTTCTTCTTAGGAGGACCATCCTCATTATCACTATCATCACCATCATCAGGCTTTCTCTTCTTCTTTTTGACCAGAGGGACATCTGATTCCTCAGAAGATTCTTCTAGGATCATCTTCCTCTGAGCTTTCTTCTTGGGAGGAGAAGGAAACTCTGGAGCTGGCGGCAGTCTGCTGAAGAAATCATCGAGATCAATTTCGAATCCTTGAGCCCTTAGGTCTTCAACATAGCACCTAATGGCGTCAGGATTGTCTGCCTGTGTCCACAGAGGGTAGTCATTCAGAGGCATCCTTCTACTTCTGATCTCAGAAGATGTGTCTTCATGAGCAGGGGCGATTTTCTTCTGGACCAAACCCATCTTCTTCAGAGAATTTGCAGTGAAGACATCACTGACAATGGTGGTCAGATCCTCTACACATCCAGCATTGACCAGATCTTGCACCAGGTTGCTTTCAATGAAAAAGTCTGAGAGCAGTCTCCCAAAGGGGATATACTTGATTGCTGACTTGATGGAGGCAGTGGTACGAGACTTCCGGATACATTCCTTCAAGTAGGAGAACAGGAAGTAGGGAAGGCAGATCTTCTTCTGGTCTTGGATGAAGAACAACATCACCTTTTGGTTGAAGTTGATGTAGTCTGGGGAACTGCCCTTTGGTCTCTGGTTTATGCAGTGGAGCAAAATTTTGTGCCAGATCCTGAGCTTGGGATGAAGGTCCATCACCTTGTAATTCGTCTTGCCCGGTTTGTAGTTGGTGTACAGGGCCTGGTTGATTGTATCCTTGGTGTTGGGTTTCAGCTTCGATTCCGTGAGTTGGAAACGATACCCAAAAGCAGTGTCTGCACCCAGCAAATTCACGAAAGACTTCTCTGTGATGATGATCTTTCTTCCAAGAATGTGAGATACCACCTGAGTATCATCGCAGTCGGCGTGCTTCCAGAATTCCTTGACCAGTCTATCATACACCGGTCCTCGAAGTCTGTTGAAGTAATTTCCCCAACCTTGAACTTGGACTTCAGGACGAAGATCATACCCATTTGTAGCCAGGTTGTCGAGGTCGAATCTCCATTCTGCCAGGACTTGAAGTTCCTCAGGAGCATATACGCAGTGAACGGCACAGCCCCGTTCTGCAATTGGAACAATCTGCTCTTGAGCTTGACCTTGATCTTGTGTCGGATTCTCAGGGCCCCTTTGACCCGTTGCTAGACCAACTACCATGTGAGGGAACTGGGGTGCATCTGCAGTAGATCTTCTGGTTTGACTCACCATTTTTGAAGCGGTTGAAGGTTTGAGGTAGAAGATGAAGGTTGAAAGATGAAGAGAGATCGAGAGAGAAATCGAGGATAAGCGGTTTTTGAAAATCAGAGAGAGCG
The DNA here is from genome assembly GCF_012489685.1 of Lotus japonicus. NCBI lineage: Eukaryota > Viridiplantae > Streptophyta > Magnoliopsida > Fabales > Fabaceae > Lotus > Lotus japonicus. The sequence goes on along the minus strand of NC_080041.1, from coordinate 86,848,450 downwards.
AGAGTAAAAACCGGAAGTGAAAGAGATCGTGTGTGTATAGTGGGTTTTGACAAATAACCGTTGTTGATTCAAAAAGCAATTTTAGATCAACGGTTGAAAATTAAAGATAGATAGTAACAGTAAATACACAAATCACACACAGGAGAGAAGCACATCTACACGCAATCATAACAGACTGTCACACGGGCACAAGGAACTATGCATCAGAAATACTGACACACGTGTTGCTGTCTCAGCTTCAGAGTCAGTACCAGTGGATACACACACTCTGATTGAGTTACCTTCTGGACTAGACATCTTCTATCAAGAAGTATCATAGTCAGAGGTTCTGATCCATCTTCACTCTGGACAAAAGTCCATGTTTAGATTTTTCAGAATAAAATTAAATCTATCCTCTGCTAAGGGCTTTGTAAAGATATCTGCCCATTGATGGTCAGTATCAACAAACTTCAAAGAAGTACGCCCTTCTGTACATAATCTCTAATAAAGTGATACTTTACCTCAATGTGCTTTGCCCTTGAATGCAGGATAGGATTCTTACTCAATGAGATTGCAGCAGTGTTATCACAATAGATTGGGATATTGCTCTCAAGGATCTGATAATCCTCCAGCTGATGTTTCATCCAGAGCATCTGAGTGCTGCATATTGCTGCTGAGATATATTCTGCCTCTGCAGTTGATAGTGCAATGGTTGATTGCCTCTTGCTTGCCCATGAGACTAGATTGCTTCCCAGAAATTGACAATTTCCGGAAGTACTTTTTCTCTCTGTTCTATCTCCAGCATAATCAGCATCACAGTAACCTGAAAGCTTATACTCTGATGTTTTCTTATACATCAAGCCAAGGTTAGTGGTGCCTTTCAGATACCTTAGGATCCTCTTAACAGCAGTTAAGTGGGTTTCCCTTGGATCTGATTGGAAACGAGCACATAAATGAACACTAAATAGTATGTCTGGCCTAGATGCAGTTAAGTATAGAAGTGAACCTATCATGCCACGATAGAGCTTCTGACATACTTTACCACTTTTATCTTCTTTCTCCAGAATGCATGTAGGATGCATTGGAGTCTTGGCCATTGTAGATTCCAGCATATTGAACTTCTTCAGAAGTTCTTTAGTGTACTTGCTCTGATGGATATATGTTCCTTCTGGTGTTTGATCAACTTGTATTCCCAGAAAGTACTTTAATTCTCCCATCATACTCATCTCAAATTCAGCCTGCATCATCTCAGAAAATTCTTTGCATAGGGATTGATTAGCAGAACCAAATATAATATCATCAACATAAATTTGCACAATTAAGATATCATCTTTATAAGTCTTGCAAAAAAGAGTTGTATCTACTTTACCCCTTACAAACTCATTCTCCAGAAGGAATGAGCTAAGTCTCTCATACCATGCTCTGGGAGCTTGCTTCAGACCGTAGAGTGATTTCTTCAATTTGAACACATGGTCTGGTTTCTTCTCATCTTCAAACCTGGGGGTTGATGAACATAGACTTCCTCTGAATATAACCATTTAGGAAGGCACTCTTCAGTCCATCTGATGTAGAACTATGTTGTGATTTACTGAAAAGAGATCAACAGTCTGATTGCCTCCAGTCTTGCTACTGGAGCAAATGTTTCAGTGTAGTCTATTCCTTCTGCTGGCTGTAGCCTTGAGCAACTAGCCTTGCCTTGTTTCTGACTACATCTCCTTTCTCATTCAGCTTGTTTCTGAATACCCATTTCGTTCCAATAACATGGACACTCTCAGGCTTCTTCACTAAGCTCCAAACATCGTTCTTGGAAAATTGATTCAATTCTTCTTCCATGGCCAGAATCCAATCCTTGTCCTGAAGAGCTTCATCTATGGACTTGGGTTCAATTAAGGACACCAATCCTTTCAGACTGAGCAAGGTCTCTTCAGAGGGTCTGAAGGCAGATCTGGTTCTGACTGGTTCGTCTTTGTTTGCCCAAAATCAATTCCTTAGGGTGAGCTGCAGTGATTCTGCTCTTCTTCAGAGTTTGTGAGTTAGAGGGACCAGCTTCTTCCTCTGGTTCATCTTCCTCTGGCTCAGCTTCCTCTGGAGCTTTGCCTTTGTCAGAAACATTAATGCTTAAATCTGCAAACTTTTCAACTAGCTTTGACTGGTCAGAGTCAAGCTTATCGTCAAATCTAACATGAATAGATTCTTCAATAGTCTTAGCATCAGTATTATAAAATCTAAAACCTTTAGATCTCTCAGAATAACCGAGTAATAGACACTTAGAAGACTTAGCATCAAATTTATGCAATCTATCCTTAGTATTGAGAACATAACAAACACAGCCAAAAGGATGAAAATAAGAAATGTTGGGTTTTATGTTCTTCCACAATTCATAAGGAGTCTTATTCAGAATTGGTCTCACAGAGATTCTGTTCTGAATGTAACATGCTGTATTTACTGCCTCTGCCCAAAAGTGCTTAGCCATGCCAGTTTCTTGGAGCATGGTTCTAGCCATCTCCTGAAGAGTTCTGTTCTTCCTCTCAACAACACCGTTTTGTTGAGGAGTTTCTGGGACAAGAGAAATCATGTGCAATTCCATAGGAATCAAACAGACTCTCAAACTTGTCATTCTCAAACTCTCCACCATGGTCACTTCTGACACGCACAATCCTACAAGCCTTCTCGTTTTGCACTTGAGCAATGAAGGTAGAGAACACAGCATGAGACTCATCCTTGCGGGTTAGAAACTTTACCCATGTCCAGCGGCTATAGTCATCAACGATAACCATCCCATATCTCTTGCCACCTATAGACTCAGTTTTCACTGGTCCAAAAAGGTCGATATGCAGAAGTTCTAACGGCCTTGAGGTTGAGACAACATTCTTTGCCTTGAAAGGGACTTTTGTGAATTTGCCTTTCTGACATGCTTCACAAAGAGCGTCTGAAGCGAACTTCAGATTGGGTAAGCCCCTGACAAGGTTTAGCTTGCTCAGCTGAGAAATCTTTCTCATACTGGCATGCCCTAACCGTCTATGCCATACCCACTGCTCTTCATTAACAGACAGAAGGCACTTCACATTCTGAGCCTCCAACTCAGATAATCTGATCTTATAAATGTTGTTCTTCCTCTTGCTGTTAAACAGAACAGAGCCATCGATTTGACTTACAGCCCGGCAGGACTTTTGATTGAATATAACATCATAACCCTTGTCAGCTAATTGACTTATAGACAATAAGTTATGTGTTAAGCCGTCTACCAATAACACATTATCAATGCATGGACTACTATCTACACAAATAGTACCAGTACCAACAATTTTACCCTTTTCATTTCCTCCAAAGCCAACTTCGCCTCCAGGCTTAAGTTTCAGCTCTCGGAACATACGCCTTTCTCCCGTCATGTGACGCGAGCATCCACTGTCCAGATACCATGATTGGTGTTTCAGTGGAGCTATCAAGGATATCTGCAACATAGATAATCTTGTCCTTAGGTACCCACTTTCTGGGTCCTTTCTTGTTAGTTACCCCAGAGGTTCTGATCACCTTGGGTGTCTCAACATGATATTTTAAAGGAATATTTGCATGATATTTAGTCATAGAGAAGGATCCCTTTTTAAGAGGGTTTTAGCAACTTTAGCAGGTACAGGATCAGGCAATATGGTACCAGAGGGAACAAAGCATTCATACAAGGATTTAGCTTTAGACACAGAGGGCTCATTTCTAATTGGTTTAGAATAGCCAATGCCATGCATTCCATTTCTGCTTACGCCATAGATCATTGAAGCCATTAAGCTTCTATCCACGCTTTTAGCTAGGAATCTTTGAAAAGACTTTTCATACTTAGATTCATTTCTACAATCAGAGGCATCACAGGCAACAATTTCTTCTAACTTAGCAATCTGGTTCTTAAGCACAGAGTTAGAATTGATCAGGCATGATTATCATTTTTCAAATCAGAAATAATTTTCTCATGTTCAGAAGGAGTCTTGGAAACAGCAGATAAGTTCTTTTTCAGCTTCTTATGCTTAGACAATAAGGAGTTATACTTATCCATAATATCAGACAATGCATGTTTCAGTTCAGAGGTAGAGAAAGAAGCGAATACCTCATTTCATTTCGTCTGAGTTAGGATTTCCTTCTGATTCTGAGTCAGAGTCAACAACTCCTTTGACTCTTGCTTCCTTGTCTTTGACAATAGCCATGAGTCCTTGGACTTCACCATCAGAGTCAACATCTCTGACTCTGATTCATCAAATGTACCATCAGACTCTTCTTCGTCTTGAAGTGCTTCTTTGGCTTCTTGTCCTTCTTCAATCTTGGACAGTCACTTTTGTAGTGCCCTGATTCTTTGCACTCAAAGCATGTGACTTCCTTAAGTGAGGACTTCTTCTGACCTGAGGATTCAGACTTTCCTTTTGCCTTTCCAGAGCCTTTGTATTTGCTCTGCCTGTGCTTCCAGATGCGATTGAGTCTCTTGGAGATCAGAGTCAGCTCATCTTCATCAGAATCTTCTGATGCTTCTTCAGATTCCTCTTCTTCAGCTTGAAGAGCTTTTGACTTCTCAACCTTAGCCTTTTCAGATTTGGATTTCAAGGCTATGGACTTTTCCTCAGATCTTGCATCTCTGAGCGCTTCAGCTCATGGCATTTCAAAATGCTGATGAGTTCTTCTAAACTCATATTCTCAACGTCTCTCGTGAGCTCTATTGAAGTCACTAAAGGCATCCAACTTTCAGGAAGACACCTGATGACCCTTATGACATGATCTTTTGTTGTGTAGCTCTTGTTGAGAGGTCGTATGCCAGCTACAAGCAACTGAAATCTGGAGAACATTTCTTCAATGGACTCATTTGGCTCCATGATGAAGGATTCATACTTTGGATCAAGACAATGCCTTTGATTCTTTGACTTTCTTGTTTCCTTCATGAGACATCTTCAGAGATTCGAAAATGCCTTTCGCAAACTCACGATCTGTAATCTTCTGGTACTCTTCATAGGAAATAGCACTTAGAAGAATTGCTCTTGCTTTGTGATGTTGTGAGTACAGCTTCTTTTGATCTGCAGTCATCTCTGACCTTGGGATCTTCTTGCCATCTGCATCAACTGGACGCTCGTAGCCATCCACAATAATATCCCAGAGATCTGCATCGAAACCCAGAAAGAAACTTTCCAGTCTATCTTTCCAATATTCGAACCTTTGACCGTCGAACATAGGAGGCTTTGCATTGTAACCATCTCTTTGAGTTTCACTGGTGGTGGCAGCCATTGTTTTTCACACCGGCCCGGATCACTGAACACTGTTAGGTGTGGTAATCAGAACTTGCGCTCTGATACCAATTGAAGGTATGAAAAACGGTAGAAAGGGGGGGTTTGAATAACGTTTTCAGTATAAAACTTCCACCTTAAAGATTTTGACAAATCTTTCGAGAACTTAAGTGCTAAAGATAAGAGATAGAAAAGCACACAAGGATTTTATCCTGGTTCACTTGATAAATCACTCAAGCTACTCCAGTCCACCCGTTAAGGTGATTTCTTCCTTCTTAGAATGAAGGCAATCCACTAATCAGGTAAGAGTTACAACTGCACTTGAAACCTACAAGTGACTAACAATTACACTGACTTAGCTCACACTAAGATTCACTCTCTTAGTCTTCTCTAGGATCCGATCAGCCTTGATCTCCTAAAGGAACTAAA